>NC_142736.1:29961708-29986708 GCF_051943395.1 Hippocampus bargibanti | reverse complement strand
GTATCACTGTACTCCGTTATTTTGTTTCAATTTCTTTTTTGTTACTTTGTTCAATTGAGGTGTGACAGACTTTGGTTCAGTACTCCCTGGTTCTCCTACCCCCCTGGGTCCACTACTATCTCTCTCTCTCTCTCTCTCTCTCTCTCTCTCTCTCTCTCTCTCTCTCTCTCTCTCTCTCTCTCTCTCTCTCTCTCTCTCTCTCTCTCTCTCTCTCTCTCTCTCTCTCTCTCTCTCTCTCTCTTCTCTCTCTCTCACACACACACAGCAATGACAGCATTATCGCCACCTATAGGACAAGGGCATTCGACTTTCGAGTTCCCTTTGTGAACTCAAGAACAAAATTACAAGTACACCAAGCACGCCATGCCCATAATGGGTGTTAATATATGGACTGAGCATCAACATCAACAACTCTGTATTGACGTCTGAGCGAGGTGCGTTTGATGCGACCTCCCTGATGTTTCTCTTTTCAGCACATTAGCTTGCCGCCGTAGGGCTCCTCTGACCGGCGGATCAATGGCTCTCGCGCCGCTGTCAACCTTCATTTGGGTTGAGCGAACGCTGGCTCCGGTGCTCGTCTGCCCCTGGCCCTCCTTTCTCCTGGACTCCTCGTACACTCGCTGCCCACCTGAGACCTCCTCATGAAAGAATAATCCTTTTCCAGGTCCCCATAAAACATAATTTTCTAGTAGATAAGCCTTAAAACTACACAAACTATACCTTATTTTATGTATGATAAATGTGCTATTGTATTGTAATTAAAGAAATAAACTGGACTGGACTATATAATAAAGTCGTTTTATTTACCTTTGGGATGGTGGTTGATGAAATTGCCTCTTGATGATATCTGAGTGAAGTTGCTATTCTTTCTCAGCGATAATACCTACACACACACTGTCCCCTGCTAGCTGTTTTTCGTTAATCCAAATCAACAGAATTTTTTCAACCTCTTCTATTGCCTGAGACTGTTGCTTCGACAACACAGAAACACCCTTAGCCACACGTATCTCGATTTAGCATACTGTTACTGGGACGCTAAGTCACACAAACGCACACCTCGTTTGTGTTGTTCGATGATCATCTTCTGCTCGACCGTAATTTTCTTTCGTGTCCTCTTCGGCTTAACACTAGCCTATGGTGGGGTCTTTTTCGGTCTGAAAAAAGCAAAAGTACTCCACTCAATAACAAACCACGTCTGCACTAAGTGCACTAAAAGAAAGTGGGTGTGGAGAACTAGTCCGCCAGCCACCGTGGCGCTGTTCGACCGTGTGGTTTGGTGTTCTTCCGCCAAAAACTAGTCCGCCAGCCATTGTGGCGCTCCGTGTGTTTCCCAAAAACTAGTTCGTATGCCAAAATTACATTCTCGCAAATTTAATGTTCGAAAGGCGAAAAGTTCGTCAGCTTAGGCATTCGTAAAAGCAAATCTGTACCGCACAAACTTCTTTTTCTCTACTTATACGCAAGTACGACGTGTGACTACTTTTGCCACCGTTCCTGACGGTCGTCTGCCACAAGGAGAAGGAGACAGACGACAAGTCCTTGGGCTCCGCCAGTGCAAATAAACACTTGGATTGAAGGCGCATCTGGATGCTGACGCCATTGATGCAACTCCCCTTTATTTTGTTCTCACTACACACTCCCTCTTTTTAACACCCGCCATTCTCACTCTGAGTCGAAGAGGTGGATTCATCCTCTTCCTCCAGGCTGTGGAGTCAGTAAAAGGGGTGAGGGTGAGGGGGGATTATCGAGTCGGAGGGGAACCAGCTGTGGGCCCGCAAGACACGTGGTTGGACTTGTAAGAAGCAAGCCAGGGTGCAAAGTATTAGCACATGGAATTGTTGTATATTCAACCTACAATATTCATTGTCCACTCTTCACAAATTCAAATTTTCACATTTTTTTTAATGAATTAAAATTCATCTTCCGATACTTGCTGAAAAACACTCATTTACAAAAAAAATGAAACCCTGGAGACCAGGGTCATTTTTTTTCACCATACACTAAAGCGAAGAACGATGGTCAAATCTTTTAAATAAGCCCCAATTGGAAACATGTACAGGTTGTTGACACTCACTTGCCAAGATTAATTTATTTATGTGTTTGTGTATTGACGTATTTATTTGTTTATGTGTTTATGTATTTATTCATATATGTATTTATGAATTTATTTAATAATAATAATAATAATACATTTCATAAGGCGCCTCTAGCTAGCTAGCTAGCTCTCTATTAGCTATCTAGCTAGCTTTCTGTCTATTTGAGTTATATCAGGGTTGAGCGCCTGTGGCTGCCGCTGCTCACACACAGAAAAAAACTGTGATTGTAAAGTGACCTTGAGAGTTTTGAAAGGCACTTTATTTATTTTTATTTATATTTTTATTTTTGTTATTTCTATTTTTATTTATTTTTTATTTATTTTTTATTTATTTTTCTTCATTTTTCTTCATTTTTCTACATATTTAATTATTATTATTTTTATTTTTTGTTATTTTATTTAGATTTTTTTTCCAGTGCCATTCAAAGTGGATAATGTGCACCGCCAAGCAATTAATTTGAGAAGTCATGTTGTAAAAATGGGTGCCGGAAGACATTTTTTTTCTAATTTCACTCTTGCCAAAATCACCATGTTCAATGGCACAGCTTTTCACAGAACACTGAAAGCCAAAATAAAATAATCGGAATACACAATTGAAGTTGTGCTGCCAAAGTGCGTTTACAGCAAAATTCAAACTGTATACTATTCGCCAGCAACGAGCGTACCTCAACACCCCCTCCTTGGCACTTATTGCGCCTTTGTGCTGGGAAACATATTGCATTATATGTTAAAAAAAATGAACAAACATCAGCTCTGAACCAGCACCTACCCCCACCGTCCTTTTTTTTTTTTAAATCGCCTGTACTTTATTACACCCCGCCATCTGCATGGAGGAATGTTAATAGCTCACAGCAACTATTTACACATATGAAGAAGTGCATCCATCTGCCATGCGCCGCCGCTCGTGCATGAATCAGTCCCGCCTCCTCCTGCGTCGACGCTGCTGCCAGCAACTGCTGTTTGCTCACAAGGTAACAGGCAGCGGCAACACCCGCCGTCACCTCAAACCATCTAACGTGTCGCGCACCTGCACGTAACTTTATATATTGCAAGTTGACTCTATCACCTTTGAGATCGGCATTCATGTCAAGTGGGAGGAAAATTAACTTAACGGAATCAGCAGAAAAAGGGACGACGGGGGTAATTACTTGTGCAGCCGTTTAGGTCCGTTCCCTGGCCAGAACTTAAAGGACACCATTTTTTTGTTTCCTAACTGACATCAGAAAAACGTTTTATAGCATCTAAAATACCCAAAACCTGCAGGCTGATATTTTTATTCAAATGCAAAACACCAATAAAAATGACATAAAGTGTGCTAAAACTCCTTCAAAATGACCTCGGAGATGGCGAGTTTCAGAAGGTCCCGCCCCCTTTTGCCTTGCTCTAGAATCAAAACAATGGCTTCAGATTCGGAGAAGATGCTTTCTTGTTACTCATCCAGTTATGAATATGATTCAAATCGTTCTGAAGAGGAAAGCATATGCAATCGATTAAAGAAGTCCTTCCGTATCAATTCGAACCGTTAGGACTCCAATGTAGCGTCACAGAAAATGCACAAGATGGCGCCCAAGCTCCGTTGGAAATGGGCTGATTTGTCTGCTGGGAATTTGTGTCAACTAGTATCAAATACAGTAAAGTCTGGTTATATCGATATCGGATATATCGATAGTCCCGGTTATATCGATACTATTTCTATGCACGCACGGAGAAAATTACATGCAAACAGGGTCGGATATATCGATAGTCCCGGTTATATCGATATTTTTTCGGACACCCTTGAATATCGATATAACGAGACTTTACTGTAGTAGTCTTGGTGCAACACACAACGATTCACCATCGCGTTATTTATGTGTTTTCCTTCTATTTTCTCCATCAACACGGATCAACACAACGTTTTCAGACCAAACAAAGTATCCAAAATGCATTGTGTGTCATTTTGTCGGTCAGGGGCGTTCCTGATGTGATGTCACGTCAGGAATCGTCACCAACCAAAAACACCAAAAACAAGACTTTCTGACTATTCAGCGCGAGTCTTAAAACGTAAAATATAGCTATATGCGGTGGAATCTTTGTAAAATACGCTCAGTAGAAGTCATTTGAAGTGATTTTACAAATTATGGACACAACTTGTCCGGTGGCGTCGGTTGTCCTTTAAGTCTGCACTAGATGACAAAAAAAAAAAAAAAAAAAGCTGGGAGAGGCCACTTGAGGCAAAACGGCATTCGTAACAATTACTGCCTGCGCCTGAAATTACTGTATGTTCATTCCTTATAAAGCAACACAGGATGCGCTAAAACGCTTTTAACAGCGGCAATAATCAAGTAATATACGGTTATGCGCGTTGACGCCTTGCTTACCGACAAATCTTATTTATTTTTTATTTTTGACTGTGGCTGTACTGGATGAATAATAATCCATATAAATTGAATATCAGAGAAAAATACATCTTGATTACCAGTGCGGTGTTGGTACCGGGGGGCCTAAGTGTGTGGGTAAATCACACTGGAGCGGGATTCATGGCTCGACAACAATAATCTTGCTAATCGGGCTGCTTTTACAACAAAGCATTGTAAAAAGCAGCCATTTTCCATGAAAGCTTCACGAAGATGAAAATGTGTGTCTGTTCTTCGTTTTGTTGACGCATCTCCACTTTAAAACAATGGAATTTGTGATATTTGTTTTAATTTCTGTTACATTGTCTTCACAAACAGTAAAACTGTCAACAAACGATCTAGTCTTGCTCTTCCATATTTGAATGTCCTTCTTCATTCTTTGTCAACCAGCAAGTTAGCCGCTAGCATATGGGCGCTCAATCTCAACGTTAATGGCACAACACATTCTGTTTCACAATTGTGTTTCTCTGATCATCATTTTGTTGTTGTCAATTGACTAACAAGTGTTCCAGCAGCCATAGAAACAGAAATGAGGTGTCAGTTAGCCCGTTGACATACGGTTAGCATGAACTAACCTAACTTCAACAGCACGTGCGATATGTTTGTCATTTATTGAAGAACTCTATTTTGTCTTTTTATGAAAGTGAGGTCAACAAAAACTGAAACCCACTTCCCCATAATTAAAAATGTACTGATATTCGTCAACCCTCATTACAGAACGCAAATAATACCTGAACAAAGCACAGTGCGAGAATCCTGATAACAGAAAGGAATGACAAATAGTGTTTTCTTAGACTCGGAAAACAACAATGTCAAATAAATAAATAAATGACTTGGTCTTGTTGTGTGACTGTGTAAGGCGAAAAGTGTGTATCTCAAAAATTAATTTCCCATAGGAAACGTTTAAAATTAGAATAATCCGTTCCCAGGTCCCCATAAAACATAATTTTATACTTTCTAATTTTCTAAACCTTAAACTACACACACACAATAAAGTTTGTATGCCAAGGTAAAATTTTCATAAATGTAACGTTCGTAAAATGAAAAGTTCGTAGGCCAAGGGGTTCGTAAACTGAGGTATCACTGTAATACTCTTTAGGATTATTTGTAGAAACGGATGCTAATTTAGCAATTGAGCAACATGTAGCTGGAGAAAATAGTCTCAAAAATGTTTTTCTTTCTTTAAAATGACTATTTACAGAAGAAATAATTTTGACTGCATATTGTTTGGATAATGGAAATGTGCTTATTTGGTTTTCAAGCTATTGAAGAACCAAACAATTAAAGTGCGCCAGTACTGTAAAACATCTCCAACAGTGCCTCAGCAGTCACCCAAAGCAGGTGAAGTACAGTGTCAGAACATTCAGCATTAATCCCCACCTGACACTAATACTTGATGTATGATTGACCCCGCCCACTACAATCTGGGCCATATGGCGACACATTAGCCCTTCGAACCCTCCAGAAGGATAATCTCCCGGTGCTGGCAATGCTTTTTCTTTGCAGATTTCTTGTACAATAATTGCATGACAGTATTAACGTATCGGGACAGCTTTAGGGGGGAAGGCCCTGCGTCACTGGACAGAGGAAGGAGGAGCTTTTTTATTCCACAGGAAGTCAGGAAACTTAATCTGCGATCAAGGAAGCTTTGCCCGTACACAGACACAGACATACACTCACACATTCAAAGCATCATGGTATGCATGGGATCAAGTGTTCTTCATGATCAGTAGGTATGACTTTCTTGGAGTAGTGGGCCTACACCAGGAATTTTTAGATAAAATACTCCCCCTCAAAAAATGTGCTTCCACTTGCAAAGGAAAGGCAACTTTACTTCAAACACATTAAGAGGTCAAGTGTTAGAATTTGAAAGATGGAAAATTGGCCGTCAATCAGAATAATTTGAGACGCAAGCAGCAATAAACGGGCCCTCACACCCAATTATCACATTTCGATGGCATATTCCATCCCCATCAAGAAATCATTGACCATAAAGTGTGGCAATATGCAAAGTCATATTTGTAAAATAAACTGCCAAATCAACCTTTTCATAACAGATATATTTTAATATACTTGAGTATAATATGTCTACCATAAATCAGTGGTGGACTTGTAAGTCACCGTGTCATGAATGCCGATCACTGAGTTCCGATGTACACTATATGATATAAACAATACATGTAATCTACGTGTAATTTTCTCATAAACCAACACAAATATGCCTTAGATGACAAAGTGTGTATAAAAAGCCATTGAATGTCATCAAGCACAACACAATCATCCCTAGTCTCAAAACAATGGTCAACCTACAGTAGCGATCGGGTGGGCTTTACCCTGCCTGCCCCTCCCCTGCTAGTAATGAACAAATTCACTGTGCATTACTCTGGACTTGATCTCTAGCAAAATAGTGCTGGAACAAACAATTTGGTTTGTCAACACCTTTCTCAGGACTCCTCCATCAATGTCAGGGGTCCAAATTTAAACGACAAAGTGCATTTGACTGCAGGACCCATGGCTGATTAGACTTCCCGGCTCGGCGAATTGGTACAGACAACGCGGCGGCTCTGATTGCCAACCCCGTCTTGAAAATAAGTCTCCGCCGCTCGGGATTAGCATGAATATTTTGATATAGATCGATAAGCAATCTCCCCTCCATGAGAAATGCCAGGAGCCTTCATTTGGCTGATCAAAGGTGCATCAGCCTGTGGACAACAGCAGGCTATTGTTTGTTTTTTTTTGCTCCTGGAGAGAATCCGTGGGAGAGGGATACGCAAGTAGGGTCTCCGCTAGTCTTCTCGCCTCATCGTGGAAGCAATCATTGCTTCACAGGATCCCATCTTCTAGGGATGGACACTCTCAAATGAGGGAGATACGAGAGACCACAGTTCATTACGGTCAGGTCTGGAAATTGCTCGGCCAGTGGGTGCCGCTGACCCTGAAGTAAAAAGTTGAGGTCATTGGTCTGTTTAACTGCCTCGCACCCTCAGCACACCTGAGGAATAACTTCCCTGTGTCTTTTTTGATTGACACCGTATTGTTTCATGGATTAAGAAATAGCGGGACAGTAACACATACTGGGGAGGGGCTCAGAGTCCGATCCAGTGGATTGTGGTCAACCGGTAGACCATGGACGAGTCCCAAGACGAACGCAAGGGTTGAAGAGGGAAAGAGGATGAGAAAATATGTGATTCCAGTTTAGTTCGCATTTCTTGTTGGCGCATAACTCTTTCTCAGGTGTTTTTGGTGAGTTACAGCAGTGTACGGTATCAATAATAATCACCATGTAGCGCTAATGCTAAACGCCGTTTGGCCAATCACTATCATCTTTTGTGTTTCATTGCTTGTTTATGCACTGTGAGGTCTGAAAACATTCCAGATGCCAGCCAGGAATTTAAGAAGACTTGAGACCATAATTGAACAGAACACCAACAATGACAACCAGAACGTCCAGTGGACAGTCTGTAATATCCCAACACAAGATCTCTGGTCCATTGAGAGATTACAATTTGATTGACATTGCTGCATTATTTCTACAAACACGTCAATGTGCATCATATAAAATCATCTTTAAATGAGAATATTATTGATTAGGACACTTTGAAATGAACATATGCTGGGCCAATCTACCTATTTTGAGTGAGTGTGATAGTTTGGCCACACTCTATGCATCTTAGGCCAAAACATTTCCCCTTCCTCCTTGCACTACATGACCCCCCCACTGATTTGCCAGATCTCATAAAGTGCAGGTGCGACCCGGGCATTTAGCAGTTAACTGGTGGCAAGTGGGACCACACGCCACTAACTGAAAAGAGACTGCTGGCCAGGACCGGCACATAAGGAGGGGGTTGGGGGAGTACCAGAAAATGCAGGCACACGTGGAGCACTTGTAGAAATTGTAGTGCCGATTAATTAGGAAGTGTCACTTTATTCCAGGGAAGCCAGGGTGGGCTAACTGCTAATCAGGATTAATTAGGGGAAATATATATGTGAGGATTAGCAGGCTTTGACCCTCGGTTCTCTTTTCTGACAGCATGCATCTCTCTAGCTATTTGACAGGCTTTGGTTCATCAACCACCATATGTTGTCATTTTAGCACCACTGCCCTCGAACGATCTTCCGTTTTCTACCACCATGGTGCATACCGCTGTACTATATTCACATTTTAAACAGATTTTCAATAATATATATCTCAAGCAGTGGTTCTTAATCTTGTTGGAGGCACCAAACCCCACCAGTTGCCCCATATGCTCACTTACCGAACCCTTGTTCTAATGACTGTGCCTACTAACTGCAGTCTAGACTGAGGGATGGACCTCTGTGGCGGAGGATCCAGCGAACCCCTGAGACCGACTGACCAAACCCCAAGGGTTCCATCAAAACCAGGTTAAGAACCACTGATCTAGAGAGTTAAATATATAAAATTATTTTTTCCTTTCCTTTTGTGAAAACCATGACAGATTTTGGCATAAACAAGACTTGGGTCAGAACCGAGTTGGACTACACGGCCTTTCCCATTCATCGTTTGAAATATTTTACACAGATGTCTCGGGGTCATCTCAAATCTTTCACACTGCTTGTTTATCACAGTGTTTGTATTATCACTTGACCATGGTTCTGTTACCATAACCTTGAATGGTGGAGGTTCTGAGCGTCGTTCTGTCAATGATGTTGGTCGATGACGCACATATGACTAAATCCCCTCATGTTCAAGGTGGGTCATAATGAAACTGTTGGATCTTTCACTCTGGTTCATGGCTCTTCACGGTGTTAGGAGATGGTAGTAAAATCAGCAGGAATCAAAGTGATGAACAAAAAGATTATTTTAATCTTGGACAGCAGAGACATTGTGAGGTGGAAGTAGGAAGGACACTGAGTGAGAAGCTTCTGCTCTCCCCCCACCCGAGATGGTATTTATACAGAGGGCGGGAATGAAATCATTTCAAAAGGGGCCTATCAGCTACGAGATAGAAGGGTGAAATATGATATCAGACTGAAATAAGAATGGTTGAGTAACGGTACACACTACAAATAAGTCTGTGTAAGCTCTCAGTCGTACAGGAGTGGTCCATCGATGATAAGGGTTCTTCAGCCGTCATCTGTACTTTTTTAAAGGTGTCGGACGTTTCGCTTCTTATCCAAGATGCTTCTTCAGCGAACTAAAGTTTTACTGGTAGTAACGGCCCTCAATATATATCCCTAATGTCCAGACATGGCGGCGCCGGACACTGCTATGATAGGTCCCTATTCTCAGGTTGGGGGGAGCCCAATATATATATATAACCGATACCTCGGTTTACCAACCCCTTGGCTAACAAAATTTTCGGTTTATGAATGTTAACTTGATATGATACTTTTACCTTGGCATACGAACTTTTTTCGTACACGGAGCTCCCTCAATGATTGATGTGCCGTTCGCGAATGAGTCCGTTCTTCTAACACAAAATGGCAGCCGACTGTTTTTGTCCTCTATTCCACGCCCCCAGTCGTCGGTTAAAGCCACGTGATTGGTCAAGAATGCAGCAGATTGGTCAAGAATGCAGCAGGTTTAAACATTAAAGAGACAGGCAGACGACAGAGAGTGACAAAATGGATACAAAACAGTGACATTTTGATCGTTTCAACTTTGATAGTTCAAAGGCAGAGGGTAGACTGCAAGGTTAAAATTCCCATCAGGCTCCACATATAACCCGCACTAGCCATCAGTTCAATTTGAAATGAAAAGACAAGCAAGGGAACCAGCTATTAGTGATGTTTCTAGTGTGTCTGCTTGCATCTGTTGCTGTTGCAATATCACAACTTCCAAGTTCTACAACCCAGAGCTCCTTAAGAGACTTTATGCAAAAAGCTATCCATTCCATCAAGCCATTAACGACACAACAATCACAAAGATAAATAAAACAACATTATTATATAGTACCGTTTATTTATTTAATTATAATACCATAGCACATTGATTATACTTAAAATAAGGTATATTTTGTGTAGTTTTAAGGCTTAGAAAATTAGAAAGTAGAAAATTATGTTTCATGGGAACCTGGGAATGGATTATTCTTATTTTAATGGTTTCCTATGGGAAATTAATTTTTGTGACGCACACTTTTGGCCTTACACACTCTGTCTGGGAACCAATTAAGTTCGTAAACCAAGGTATCACTGTAGTTTAATATGTATGTATGGCATAACGCTACATGTCACCAACTTGACCAAGTCAAAGGAAATACATTAAGGCTTTCAGGAAGTGTCAGTTGCACGCAATCAGCAGGGATAGATGATAAGCAATTTAGATATTTCCTCCTAGAGCGATATCCACAAACAGTTTTTACTTCACTGTGCAATCTAATGATTTTTTCCCCCTGCAGATCTGAAAACAGACTAGGGATTTAAATAATAGCAGGAGTGGTATTGAACCTTTTCGAAGGAGATCAAAAGAAACTTTCATTAGTTTATAGTACAGCGCCAGGGCCTCATTGACGACTTGTCAGACAGTCTTGCCTTCAATACGCGGAGAGAGGCTCTAAAAATCATCCTTTTACTGAGCCCCCCTTGGCTGTAAATTCCACTGCCGGCTCGATACAGCACCCCCACTTCCTTGCCCCGGACCGCCATTATTTCTTGTCGTGGATTAACCCTATGCGGCTGATCAAAAGAAAGCTTCCTCGGGAATCCGTGCCCGGCCGCCCATTAGCCACTCATAATGATGTCCTCAACTTATTATGATGAAAAAATCCATTGTTTGTGCACAGGTAGCGTATTTAGTGGGAGTGCATGATCTTCAGGGGGGGATTAAGGGACTGCTACTGGAAGGGAGGCTTGCTGATCTTCAGTGGGAATGAAAGAAGTGGGGGTGGAAAAAGCCTCATAATATCAGGAGTCTTAAACCCTTAATTAATGTATTGATTTTATTTCTTTATTTTTGCAGCTCTATTCAAATATTCTGAAAAAAAATAGGTGTGTAACGCTCCTTATATCCTGCATTTGGACATAAGTAGCATAAAAAACATGTATGTATGCATACATGTTTTTTATAGACATTTGTTTCTGCGGGTGAGCAGTGGCAGCCACACTTGCCAACGTTCACTCAACTCGGAAGTAACAAAGTAAAAAAAAACAAAAAAACTAACTAACAAACTTGACAACACAAAGACATAGAGTCATATATATACATATGATTCTATATATATATAAAAATCCGTGTATATATATATATATATATATATATATATAATATATATATATATATGTAAATGTATATGTATATGCATGTGTATGTGTATATATACACTGATATACACACTTATATACACACATTTATACACACACACACACACACACACACACACACACACACACACACATATATATATATATATATATATATATATATATATATATATATATATATATATATATATATATATATATATATATATCCAAGTATTTTGGATAATGGATGGATGGAATCTTATCTGAACTATCTACACCAATGTCGTCACTTTATTTGGAATTCTGGATTGGTGATATGTGATGCGATTTTTTTCCCCCAATAAATTAAATAAGAGCCTGGATTCAATATAGGTTGGAAAACACTTGGGGGGAGGGGGGGGGGAATAACCACAATCTGCGACAGCGATCTTATTTACTTGCCGTCTTCCCCGTTTGACCTGTGTGTGACTATTATGCCGGCTGATTCACGTTGCATTAGCCCTTTGTTGTGGCATTTGAAGTGTACTTACAGTAAATATGATACATACACCGGGGCTAAAAGCTTTACATAAAACTGTCTGAGCGCAGCGTATTAAGCCATCTTTGTTTACAAGAGGCAAGTCGAAGAGAGCAAGGGGGGGGGGGGGGTCAAGGAAAGACAATTTGCCAGAATGGTCATAAAACATTGCATTTCTCCCCCATCGTCCCTTTGCATCACTGACACACAAACGCTGCAGAAGTAACGCAGACGCATGGCTAAATCACAAGAGACGGGAGCATTTACGACACAGTGTCACATTTCTGTGTAATAAATAGCAGAGATTGATTTGACCTCCCAAACTGAACCTTGCGGTTTACTCATACACACCTTAAAAAAAAAAAAGTCTCCCTCCCGGGGGAAAGTTTCATAAAGGAAATATGATCAGGCTAGAGGGCCGCGTTGCTATCCTGTAGCGTCAATACGGCTAACCAAGCAGCCCGCGCAACAAGAGGAGAGCGCAGGGACAACGCAGCTTAACGGGAAGGTCAAACGGTTTCTGTTTCTATTTTTTTTTTTGGGTGTGGGGGGGGGGGGCAATCCTGTCACTAAAAGGCTACATTTGAATTTTAAATACATTTTGATGTGCATGGCTTTGGCAATGCTCATCTGATGTCAATGCTTGTCATTACCTTTGATGGGCAAGCTGTCTTTGCTAACATGGCCTCTGTGTTAGCACCGCGATTAGCCTGCTCTCGTCGGCTGTATAACTGTGACCACATTGGCACACACAACCTGGATATGGAACAAACAAAATTAAATTTCCTTTCACTGTAAGCAATAGTAGCCAATTCCAAAATCTCAGGATTTAGGCGGGAAACTCCCGATTTTGACCACAATACTCACTTTATGAAGCAACTATTGACACAATACAGACAGTTCATTTGTATGGTGAAACAAAAGAAAATGTAAAAAACAAAGTACATGTTATACGAATTGGATGTATCAATAAACAATGAAAGTATTTGTGTTTCATTTACATTACTTCTAATTTATTACTTTTGTAACATTATTTTTTAACATGTACCCCAGAGTCGCGAGTACGAAAATCACCCGATTTATGATTTCTGAAACTTAACATTTCTGAAAAATACTTTTTAAAAACTACAGTGATACATTGGCTTACAAACTTAATTGGTTCCCATAAAGAGTGTAAAGGCGAAAAGTGTGTATCCCAAAACATAATTTCACATAGGAAACCATTAAAATGAGAATAATCCGTTCACAGGTCCCCATAAAACATAATTTTCTACTAAATAAGCCTTAAAACTACATAAAAGATACATTATTTTATGTATAATAAATGTGCTATGGTATTATAATTAAAGAAATAAAATGTACTCTGTAATAAAGTCGTTTTATTTACCTTTGTGATGGTCGTTGATGGCTTGATGGAATGGGGTGGCCGGTTTCATCAGCATTAAAACATGATGATGAGGAACGTAACCTTCTTCTTTCACCATCTTCAGGAATGATGCCTTGTAGGTGCTTTCTCTGCGATAATTTTATCTAGTTCCTCATCAATTGTGTTCTGTTTAGCTGGGTTGATAGCTTTTTGCATCAAGTTTACAGATGGCTTGTGCGGGTTGTTTGTGGAACCTGATTGATGGGATATTTTAACCTTGCAGTCTACACTCTGCCTTTAAACTAACTAATCAAAGTTGAAACTCTCACTGCCGTCTGCCTGTCTCTTTAATGTTTAAACCACCCCACTCACTGCTGTGTTCTTGACCAATCACGTGGCTTTAACCGATGACTGGGGGCGGGGAATAGAGGACCAAAACAGCCGGCTGCCATTTTGTTGTTAGAAGAACAGGCTCGTTCGCGAAACGAGTTCCCGAAAAAAGTTCTTATGCCAAGGTAAAATGTTCATAAATTTAACGTTCGTAAACGGAAAAGTTCGTAAGCCAAGGGGTTCGTAAACCGAGATATCACTGTACTGTGTAAAGGAACATTTTCAGTGACTGGATGCTATTTTCGGCCCTGTAAAAGGGCACATATACACACATACACCAAATGAATGAGAGAGAGATTTTTTTACATGACTCTTGATAATGTAAATACAGGAAATGCAGCACATGTGGCTCACATGCCATCCATAGACCTCCTTTTACATTTCACACAGAACACCACACATTATTTAGGGAGGATGGTCTGCACCACAGGTGGGCGACAGCAGGTGTAAGAAAAAAAAGGGGAAAAGAATACCAATTTACTGCATATCACCAGGAGGCAAAGACGCCTCTTCCGCTTGTGCAATGCATATCTGTAAACTTAAATAGGGGGGGCAGTGTCCCTGTAAGCATTTAGGGTGACACAAGGGGAGGAAATTGTCTGAGACGCCGGGTAAATGTGCGTGAACGTCTGGCACGCAGATGCAGGTCGACTTAAAATCTGCATCTACTGTAAAGTTCTTCTATATTGTCCATGGACAAACTTTTGTATCAAATGAGAAATATGCAATCAGCCACATGAAAAACTGGAATGCTTAACAAGGTTCCTAACCTCAATTTTGCATTTATTTATTTTTACTCTGTGTAACTCACTCACTGCCATACCCGAATTTGCTACCTATTAGCTAGCTACCTAGCTGGCTATCCTTTTGCTATCTATTTGCTTTCTATTAGCTATCTGTCTAGCTACGTAGCTGGCTATCTATTTGCTATCCATTTTCTATCTATTAGCTATCTACCGAGCTGGCAAACTATTTAAATGAATTAAATATAGTTTTTGTACTAAAATATAATCATTTTATTATTTTCAGTAAAGCAGGTCAGCGGTTATTTACTGTGAGAGCTAAATGGATTTTATGGGATTCTTTTTCTGGCACGATGACTCTCAGTAAGTTTCCTGTAAAATTAGCCGTGATTATTGACAAGTTCCTATTTTTTCTTGAAGTCCATTCAGGATTTTCACCTCATTCTAACTCGCACATTAATATTTCTAAATGCACCTTCATAATTTCATTGCCTTAAAGGACAACCAACACCTCCGAACAAGTTGCGTCCATAATTTGTAAAATCACTTCGAATGACTTCTACTGAGAGCATTTTACAAAGATTCCACGGCATATGTAGCTATATTTTACGTTTTAAGACTCACTCTGAATATTCAGGAAGTCTTGTTTTCGAGTTGGTGACGATTCCTGACACGCCCCTGACCGAGAAAGCGACACACAATGCGGAAAACGACATAAATAACGCGATGGTGAATCGTTGTGTGTCGCAGCCAATTGCGGTACCACGCTACATTGGAGTTCCTTAATCAATTGCAAACATTTATGCTTGCCTCTTCAGAACTATTTGAATCATATTCATAACCGGATGAGTAACAAGAAAGCATCTTCTCCGAATCTGAACTCTCTGAAGCCATTGTTTTGATTCTGGAACAAGGCAGTGTGTGACCAATAGCGACGTCATGAACAAGGGGGCGGGACTTTATGAATATCTTCAGTTCCGAGCTCATTTTGTGGCAGTTTTGGGACACCAAGTCCTTTTTATTGGTGTTTTTGCATTTGACTAAAGATATCAGCCTGTGTGTTTTGGGTATTTTAGATGCGATAAATGATGTCAGTTAGGAAACAAAAAAATGGTGTCAGTTGTCCTTTAAATGTGGGCTTTCAGTCTCAGTCGTCGTCTTTCGTCTCTCTTCCTCATTTGGGGGCACACGGATATTTTCTGTGTCAGGGAGCTGAGACCCAGAATTCTATAATGCTATAAAATGTTTTACTGATCTCAGTTAGGAAACCAATAAATGGTGTCGGTTGTCCTTTAAGGATTAAGATTTTTTTTTCTTTTTTTTTTTACGATTTTTGCATGTGACTACGATTGAAGGCTTGCAGCAATTTGGGTGGATGTATACGTACACTGTTAAAATAAATAAAAAGGAGGCAACGTGATGTGTCGCAGCAAGAGCGGAAATCCACAGAAGCTACTTTCCACGCAAACGGCAACATGTGGTGGCCATAAAGCCTCCACATCTTATTTGGGTTAATTATATCGTTGCGGCCACATGAATTGTACGTGACGCAACAGAGAGTGACAGTATCTTGAAAATATGTCAGCCGCAACATGGAGCTTGGAGGAGGCTCAACCCATTGGCGCGACTCCGTTTCCGATTATGGGTTTGGGGAGCGGTGTTAAACGTGCTTGACTTGTGTTTACAGTTTGAAGTGGTCTTAAAATTGGAGCACAAGTTCTCCGAGGCCCGACTTTCTTCATGATGGACATCAATGTAATGTGAGTGATGGAACATAGATGTATGTATGTATGTATGTATGTATGTATGTATGTATGTATGTATGTATGTATGTATGTATGTATGTGTGTGTGTATGTATGCATGTACGTATGTACGTACGTATGCATGTGTGTGTGTGTGTGTGTGTGTGTGTGTGTGTGTGTGTGTGTGTGTGTGTGTGTGTGTGTGTGTGTGTGTGTGTGTGTGTGTGTGTGTGTGTGTGTGTGTGTGTGTGTGTGTGTGTGCGCGTGCATGCATGCATGTATGTATGTATGTATGTATGTATGTATGTATGTATGTATGTATGTATGTATGTATGTACGTGTAAAACATGAATAAAGTGTTTGAATACTGCGCTATGCTTTTGAAGTGAGGGGGTGGGGGGCTGTCTATTGACCGGGCCGCTCCTCTGCTGCTGATGAACGATGTCAGTGCAGTCGATGGGGAGTACACAAAACAAAACACACACGTACACACACAAACAGAGGTCTTAATGCCGCACTATATTGGTTGCTGACGACGGCAAATAACACAAGAGCGCAGCACTTATGGTGACCAATCATAGCGTATGCTTCCGGGACTGTGCCATAAATTCTTTACTCTGATTAAACAGTAAATTCAGTACCCCTCGCCCCTATTAATAGAGGCGGAGGTGCTCAAGAAAAGAAAACCATTCATCAAGCAAGCGATATGGCGTGGAATACCCGTCATCGATTTTGAGCGTTTATGACAGTTTACACAGCCGCATAACCACAGGGAGCGGATGCCTATTACCGTTGAATGCTAATTGTGCATTTTCCCCTCTGATGCTTTGCCTCTGTTATCGTCAGGCCTTAATGAAACCCGGCAAATCAATAAATATAAATTATACATGCAAAGATGTACTACCGTGGACATTAAGCGTCTAATTAATTGCACTTGATTAATTTATATACTTTAATTATCTCGGGCAGTTTGCAGATGGCGTCAAATATCCTGAACAATCTGCTTATTGGTGCAACGGGTATACAAATCGGCAGATTGGCTTGCGCATTTTTACTCGGATATCTGCTGACACAATAGAGATAAAAAAGGACTGTGAATTATTTAAAAGGGAACAAATAGGAACATTGTTGAGGGACTGTCACGATCTCTCATCTGCAGGCGTTATGGTAAGTAGTTTGTCCATTTTATCCATAGCCAAACGTACTTTTTTCAAGTTAGCACTATTGATGTGCTTCCCCACGTTCTAAAAGCAGCATAAAAGGGTCATTTCTGTATGTGCATGGCGCCTGATACTCATGTTTACGATTGGATACGTCATGAAAACGAGCATAGCGATTTTTTTTCCAGCTAATGGAAATACGGCGATTTAGCGCGGTTAGCATTTGTCATTTAATAAGTGGAAAAGTTCAAGCTAACGGCTCACAAACTTTTTAAATGTAGTTGATCAATTACAAGGTGTTTTTTTATTTTATTTTATATAGTTTTCAGACAGCGGGTCTTTGTTTTTTCCAAATAACTTTTCTGCCTCTACGGGGTGTTCATCTTGACCAATGCTCCCTCTAAGCTGCGCGCGTGCGCAATCACGCAATGCTTGCACATACTCAGCGCACAAGAACATCTATGCAGTACACATTTTGCAATGTAACTCAATGAGTGACAGGTGTCCAGCCAATAATGTCGTACAGTTAACGTACGCTACGCAGCCAATCGGAGCAGAACGGTGCGAATGCGCGCCGCAAAACTTGTTTGAGGCTACAGCGTACACATTAGTGATGGGAATTCCGGCTCTTTTCAGAGAGCCGGTTCTTTTGGCTCGGCTCACTAAAAAGATCCGGCTCTTTTGGCTCCCAAATGGCTCCTCAGTTTGTTTTTTATATTTTTTGTTGCTTAAATTAATTAACTCCCTAAAATCATGTAAACTTATGTGAAAAACAAATTACTCATATAAAAAATACACTATCAAATATATATGGCTTGATTTATATGTGCCTAGAGAGCATCCACGAACTTTCACTTTCCCTGTGATTACTCTGGTCTGATGATCAGTTGAGCTGGGTTGATAGATTTTTGCATCAAGTGTACAGATGGCTTGTGCAGGTTATTTGTAGAGCCTGATTGATGGGATATTTTAACCTTGCAGTCCACACTTTGAACTATCAAAGTTGAAACTTTTTTTCTATCAATTTTCTCACTCTTTCACTTTTTTTACACTTTTATCTTTTTGTTTCAAGCTCTGTCGTCTACCTTTCGTGTTTGTGTGTTTTCTTACTCTCTCTCTGTCGTCTGCCTGTCTCTTTAATGTTTAACCCCCCACCCCGCACTTCTGTGTTCTTGACGAATCACGTGGCTTTAACCGAAGACGCCATTTTGTTTTTGGGAGAGCGGCCTCACACTCTCTCTGTCTGTAACGCCCACCCCCTCACCGCTGCGTTCTGGACCAATCACGTGGCTTAAACCGAAGACTGGGGACAGGGAATAGAGGACAAAACAGTCGTCCACCATTTTCTTGTAAGGAGAACAGGCTCGTTCTCGAACGAAACATCACTCATTGTGGCAGCTCCGTGTGTATCCCAAAAAATAGTTTGTATGCCAAGGTAACATTTTCATAAATGTAACATTCGTAAAAGGAAAAGTTTGTAAGCCAAGGGGTTCGTAAACCGAGGTATCACTGTACTGCTTTTTTTAAAATAAATCCAAATCAACTGCAGCAAATCAACAAACGCCCACAACAACAGTGAGGGGATTTACCAACGCAGACACAATTCCTCAAAGTGCGTCTCAACTTTATCTCGGCTGTCGACGCAGGCGAGCACTTTTAATCATGCCGATATGATTGAGTCACTTTTAAACAATAATGATCGCGGCGGGGGCGTCGTTTGGGAAGAGGTGATCAATCAGAGGCTCATTGTGCTTTAATTCATGTAGATGCACACCTAATACTCATTACAAAGATGCAATTTCCAGCCAGTCAACATAGATTAATGGGCCCGAGCATCTCGGCGCCAGTCGCTTTCGCGCAGTGCCGCACATGGCGTAGGATGGATGGCGGACGTGACTGGTTATAACCTGCGCTTATTTATTTCACATTTATGACAAACAACCATCAAAATGGGGCCATCCTAACAGCGATGTGTCAAAAAAGTTAGAATAGACTTGAAAGCTACTGTCTCAGCTTCTTTGGTCAACAACATTATGTTATGTTGTATTGAAACTAAACAAACGGATGGAAAGACGTCACCATTATGTGTGCACAATAAGCATTGTAAAGATATTACAAAACCAGGACCTGCGTTGGATATGTAGGTATACATTGTAAAGAATTGAAACAATACGTAATAAATCTTCTCATCTATTTATTGTATATTTATTATCTATCTATCTATCTATCTATCATATCTATATATCTATTTATTTATGATATTCAGTCCGTGAAAATTCACAGCCTGAATTATTTATTTATGCATTTATTTATGTATTCGTGTATTCATGTATTCATATATTTATTCATTTATCTATGTATGTATTTATGTATTTATGTATTTATTTATGTAGGCATTATTTATTTATCTATTTGTGTATTGATGTACTCTGAAGTACACTTTTGAGTCAGGGTGTAGTCCGAAGCATGCTTCTGATTGGCTGCTGGTGCCGAGTATGCAAATTGCCAAACGAACGTTCGTTTGGCAATTCGCGAGAGGATTTAACAAACATTATGTGTCATAATTTTTCGCGTCTTCGAACGTTTGTTTGGCAATTTTCATACTCGGGACCGGCGGCCAATCAGAAGCCTGCTTCGGACTACACCCTGACTCAAAAGTGTACTTTAGAGTTTTGAAACCCGCTGAGAAAGTGGAGTCCTCGTAGTGTTAAGCAGGCAACACAATGCAAACGTTGCACGCCCGCACGCGACAACAGTTGGTCACGGAGAGAGCGATACACCCGTGCGCCGCTCAGCTCCCCACCCTCGCGTGCGTCGTATTGGCGTTCGAACACCGAAGCAAGAATATCTCGAATATTTTGTTCGAACACTGATTTGTTCGAACAGTGAGGCGTTCGAGAACCGAGGTACCACTGTATTATGTATTTTTTAATTTTTTTATTCATAATATTGAGTCAGTGAAAATTCACAGCCACATTTTTTATTTATTTGATTATTCATTTATTCATTCATTTATTTATTTGTTCATTCCTTCATTTTTATTTATTTATTTATGCGTGTGCAGTTGTTTATTTATTTTTAATATTCAGTCAGTGAAAATTCACAGCCAAAAATATCCCCAAAGTGCATTGATGATTTTCACCCAAAAACCTTCTATCATTGAAACAGCGGAAACGAGATATTGTGATGGCGAAAGGAAAAACCATAAAAACAAGCATTCTGGCCCCTGGGCAGGCCACCCGGTGCAGAAGTGCGGTCTCGGACAAGCAAGGGATAAAAATAGAGATGCAGGGGTAGCCAAGTGAAGACGGATCGCCGAAATGGGCGAAGGGGGGTTGTCGGGAAAATGAGCCTAAACTCAGCCTTGAAAAGCATTAGCATTGCTTGGAAGAGAGCACACACTGAAGCCCACATCACCGCGGAAATGATGAATCAATTATGAATATGTTGATTTAAAAAGCAGTAAACGAGATCAACAATAACTAGATCAGACGTCCTTCCGTCCCCAGATTAAAGGCTACCGTGGGTATCGCCCGGGCATCGTGGCCATGGATCCCACATTAATTGGGTGGGAGCTTTCGGAATCTCCTTTTCAGGACAGCCAGCAAAACATGTATGTTTAACACGACAATTATGATAATTGCTGAGGGTGGGATGTAGTGGATGGGGGGTGGCTGTCGGCAAATCTGATTAAGAGCCCTTCTGCATGATCAAATATTAATCTGCTGTGTCTTCACTCTGACCCGGCTGGGAACATAAGAAGCTCTTATGGTCTTATGCATTAACAGATTTGCACGGGCTGAACTCATAGCAACTAATAACAATGGACATGTCGGCCGTCTTAGCCCCCGAAGGGAGCACGCCGCTCGCTGCTGCTGCTGCTGCTCGAAGGCAGTTAGTTAACATCAAGCTCCATCAAGAAATGAAAATAAAAGACCTGCTTTTTGGGTTACTGCTTAAAAATGCATTTATCACAGGATACATATCGTGTATGGTGGGGTGGGATGCAAATTTAGGTATGCCATAGTATACATACATTAGTGAAATTAGTCTTCATGTTCATGTCAACTTTATTGTCAAATATGCAAAATACAGCCAAGATTAACTTTCTTTTCTCAGAAGAGGGAGTTATTATTAATTATTATTATTATTATTATTTAAAGTGACCTCGAGAGTTTTGAAAGGCGCTTATAAATGAAATGTATCATTATTATTTATATTTATAATATTTTTTATATTTTTATATATTGTAATTATTATTATTATTATTATTGCTATTATTATTATTATTATTATTATTATTGCTATTATTATTCTTCTTCTTATTATTATTAGTAGTAGTGGTAGTGGTAGTAGTAGTATTATCAGTATTATTATTACTGGTATTATTACTAGTATTATTACAATTATTATTACTAGTATTATTATTATTATTATTATTATATTACTATTATTATTATTATTTTACTATTATTATTATATTACTGTTATTATTATTTTAGAAAATAAGTGTTTATTCATTTCAAATTATATTTGTTATTTTTTCATAATAAAATTACATTAATAAAAAGTATTATTATATATTATATTAGGTGATAAATGCCCTTTATTTGTATCGTTAGAACTTGAATTTGTTTGTTTTCTATATTTAATGTGGTAATTATTTTAAACAGTATAACTTTTGAACCCCCATCTATTTTTGAAGTTATTATTATTTTTTTAGATAATAAATAATTGTTTTTTCATTTTAAATTCTATTATTTCTTTTTCTAAAATTACATAAATAAATAAAACATATCATTATATATTATATTAGGTGATACATGTTCTTTTATTTGTATTGTTAACAAAACTATTCGTGTGAATGTGTTTTTCTACATTTAGCGTGGAAATTATTTTTAAGCAGTATAACTTTTGCACCTTCATTTAATTATTTTTCAGGAAAGAGAATAAGAAAATGTATTTGTATGCCGACATTTGCTTTGATTCACGACGCAGGTTCATACACTGAAGCAGAATCCATATTTTTGGACTTTGTTATATCATCTTTCAATGAAGAGAGATATCTTTGAAGGAAAAGCCACTGTACTGACAAACTTATTCAGACAAATGTTAAAGGACAACCGACATCTCCGGACAAGTTGTGTCCATAATTTGTAAAATGGCTTCGAATGACTTCTACTGAGCGTATTTCCACCGCATATAGCTATATTTTACATTTTAAGACTTGCACTGAATATTCCGGAAGTCTTGTTTTTGAGTTGGTGACGAGTCCTCACGTTACGTCACTGAAGGAACGCCCCTGACCGAAAAAAGGACACATTGTAGCAGTCCTTCATCACGTCACTGCATTTTGCTGTACTTGTTTGGTTTGAAAACTTCGTGTTGCACCAAAAAGAGTCAGAAGAGTCCGACAAAGCTCCATGTAAGGAATTAATCAGCCTGTGGAAACGGGCTGATTAATTCCTTACGCGGAGCTTTGTCGCCATTTTCTACCTCTTTTCTTGTACGCTACATTGCAGTCCAGATGCCTCAAAATGACACCGAAGGACTTCTTTAATCGATTGCAAACATGTATGATTTCCTCTTCAGAACTATTCGAATCATATTCAATACTGGATGAGTAACAAGAATGCATATTCTCCGAATCTGAAGCCATTGTTTTGATTCTCCATCAAGGCAAGACGTCTTGGGGTGACACCATGAACAAGGGGGCGGGACCTTCTGAAATTGGCCACTTCCGGGTCCATTTTTTTTGCAGATTTTTGACACTTTAAGTCATTTTTATTGGTGTTTTGCATTCGACTAAAATATCATACTGCATGTTTTGGGTATTTTAGATGCAATAAAACGTTTTTCTGATGTCAGTTAGGAAAGAAAAAAGTGATGTCGGCTGTCCTTTAAATGACAGTAAAAACAAAAAAGCTCTTTACATCAAATCCTGTCAAACAATATTAAATCCAATCATAATCCTTTTGAATCGAACCAAATCAAATTGCATCACATTGAACTTTAAAAGTAAACGTAGCTGCACTAGCCGTGTTAGCAGCACGGGTCGTTCAAGCAGGGTTGCCTGTGCGCGAGTGAATGGACATAAATGCCTGCACACTTTGATGCTAACAGCTCGACGCAGTTGCCATTCCGACGGATCACTTTTTAAGAAACCAGGCTTACTCAAGTGGATTGTTTTTGCCAACAAAGTCGCTATTATCGCAATATTATCGGATGTAACTTGTGGACAAACATTTATATAAAATCTCACAAATATATCTAGAGAGGAAAATAGTGAGCGGGTACAACCAGGTAAAATTTCAGAATAAAATCTTTCTAAATTTGAAAGCCAGTTGGATGTTCATTTTTAAGATACTTTGTTTTCTGTATTTCTAACCAACCTAAAAAAACATTTTTATTCAAATCCCTAATAGAATTTTCTTTCAGACATCCGAATACCAAAACATTTGGTCGTCGTAGCCCTTCCTGTGATAGGTAGAGCGTCTTCCACCGTCTTACAGGTCCACCGATGCAGATGGCGACTGAGCGCTTTAAGGCGATTAGAATAATATTAATGCAACACAAATGACAACAGAAAAACAGCTTGTAAACATCAGTGGATTATGAATGCGGATTATATCTCTTTCCACCCCGCGTCGGCCGGGAGACGACGGCGATAGACTAGGAGGAAGGATGTTTTAAATCCAGATGACCTCTAATCTTCTTAACAAAGCATTATTTAAACTACGCTATGATTTAGAAACATGATCAGGCTTATTCAGAAGTCAAATCTTAATTCAAAACATATTGTTTGCTTGGTTGGGCAAGAAGCTCAACAGATGTCCCTCCCGCCTTGTTACTCGTGAAACGAACACGAAAGGGTTATACAGTTCGGTACAGTTAGCTAACGTACAAGAGGTAAAATGAAAATGCTCATCCCCTCACAATACTCCCAATTAGTCCTGCGGCGTAATTAGATTTCTATGGAACTCTAACGACTAATGTGAAAGCATAATGACGTTGGACATTTTCGATCGAGGTGCTTTGAAAGCATACCAGCCTTTCCGTTTATTCCCTTGATTTCCACCCCTGCGTTCTCATGATTGAATCTGTACTGTTTGTTTCACGTAGTAATCCAGTGACGGCCGCATGCATTTAATTTAGCGCATCGCCCTGTGAAACACACGTCTAAGGTTGTTAGTGAGAATGAACCTTCTTGACTAATATGAGATTAACCCAGAAGCTTTTCGCCGGAATAAAACAACACACCCACGCACATGCACACATTTTGCAGGTTCGCCGGCTTGGGGGGGGGGGGTTGTATCAGCGTCATATCAAATATTTATTTTTTTAATACGTTGAAAATATGGTGTCTTTGCACCTTATTTTCAATTT
>NC_142736.1:29546708-29579208 GCF_051943395.1 Hippocampus bargibanti | reverse complement strand
ATGGCGCTCTATGTCATATTTTCAATTTCCAAATAAAATGGCATTGAATGAGTTCACGTTGGTTAACAATTTGAAACTTAACAACCAAACAAACTGCAATGGCAGACCTCTGCCAATGACGCCATTGCGAAAAAATCCTCAAAACGCGACTAAAAGTCAATATTCAATAGGCATATCCAATCCAATCCAATCCAATCCAATCCATATTCTCCCGAGTGACTGCCCCTCTTGGCCCCAATTGTTGGGGTAATTCGCCATACAAACAACGATCAAAATAATCCAACACCAATTGTTTTGACTCATAATGTTCACTATACTCTGTACCGCGCAAAGGCCTGTACTTTCAGTCTGGACCACATGCTACCGCTTAAGTCTTTGTCATTTCCCAGAGTGTGACTGGATCACAGCCCAATCGGCAAAGTGTTGTGTGAAGAAAGGCGACATTGGGGAGGAGAGACTTGTTTTGCTAAAACTGCTGACGCCTCATTCCCGGTTTTGTCATTGCCTTTTGTCATTTCATGTTTTACCTCTCATCTCTCATCGCCGCATTTTATCTCTTTGTCTGCACCCTTGTGTTTATCCCCAAATCCACTTCCTGCACAGCAACAGCGACTGTTACTCCGACGGACTGGAGGTGGTGTGATTGCCTCTCTCGCTATTCTTTTCTTCCTGAAATGTAAATCTCATGTTTTAAACATTCCTTTAATGGGAATCAAAGTCTAAATATTTCAATGCCGCTGGTTTATTATTCAGGAGACTCGCAAGCGTTTGCAGACTGTGAGGGCGAGCCACACGGCTGCCGTCTTAGCGTGTGCAGGTACACGGCTTCAGCCGGCAATATTACAAGGATTAGCACGGCGTATGAAATATTTAGTGGATTTCTTTTCCCCTCCCTCTAAAACCTAATAAATCAAATGACTGCCAAATGTCATTACGGTGATGGTCCTTGACTGCTCGGCAGAGAGTGGGAGACCCCTTTTCATATTGAAATTTGGGGTCGGGAAGAAATGAAAGCACGAGAAGAGGTTCCACGTTTGACGCTGAGGCAGTAATCGGGGGTCTTCAGCTCGTGCCAAGAGGCATGGCGTCTGGCCTGTTTATTTAAGACTAGCCAAAGACCTTTTTCAGCCCAACTTTTTCGGGAAAGGACGACCAGCTGTCACCAACTGTCATTGGCATTGTCCCGGTTGAACAGTTAAACAGCAGACAGACACGGATGACCACAACCCTTTGCCCCCCCACCCACATCCACCAAAGAAACCTCCCCCTTGTTTGTGTTTTGACTCATTCATATGGAAATACAGAGATACTGCTAATTTGCAAACAAATCAGCAGTGACCCCCGCAGCTGATCTCTTTGGGTTGTGTTGGTCTTGCGTTTGAAGCCTCATTCATTCCCGATGTGTCCCAAAGCGAGTGAACATACAGGCACAACATACAATTTGCATTCAACATTTCTAATAGACATACAAAGACAGTGAAAATATTATCACATGTTGCGCACATGAGCCTGTGTCGATTGTAACTGTTAAACATTCTCTATACCTATATTTATATAGACCATGTTATATAGACCCAATGCCATGATGTTCGGACTGGGGACAGCTGAGATGAAGATGTTGAGGTTTTCTTTGGGAGTGACCAGGTTGGATAGGATCAGGAATGAGTACATTCGAGGGACAACTTGTATTAGAGGCTTTGCAGAAAAAGTCAGAGAGGCCAGACTGAGATGGCTTGGAACTGTCCAAAAGAGAGAGAGTGACTATATTGGAAGAAGGATGCTGAGCCTTGAACTGCCAGGCAGGAGACCGAGAGGAAGACCAAAGAGGAGGTTTATTGGTGTTGTCTAAGAAGACATGAAGACTGATGTGAGAGAAGAGGATGCACAAAACCGGGTTAGACTGAGGACACTGATTTGTTGTGGCGACCCCTGAAGGGAAAATGGATATTTTGTTCACCCATCTTTTCCAATCAAAGTCAGCAAAGATCTGATTATCTCACGTTTTAACTGATCTGGTCACTACAATGCTGTTTACATCTTGTCCTTGTCATTTTGGATTGACTCACTGTTCAGACCTATCCAACACACGCAAGTGGCTCTCTTGGTGTGTCTGGCAACGGCGAGAATATCAGGCCACTTTTCCGCTTGGCTTTTGGTCCATTTTACATGACAATTAGGGAGTCTGTGGCTCCCAAGAGCACATAAACAGTTGCCATAATTACATTTAGGAATGTCAGAGCGAACCATTTTGGAACAGATCTGGGAATGGAAAAAAACAGAATACAGTAGCTAAAATTTGGATTGATCATTGGTACATGCTTTCCAATTATTGATGGAGTTGTGTCGTCTTGATGTGTTCACGTCGGTCATACCACGGAGTATACCACGTACCATGAAAATCAGGCGTGTCTATAGGTTCCTCATCCTTTGTGGAGGTACATTTGAAAAATCAGTCCTTGGTACGTGTGTGCCCCACTTAAAGTAAATCAACCAGAAGCGTCTGAGATGAATCACAGCTCTCTTGTCCTGTCGACAAATGAAAACATCTGGATTCAAAGAAAAACACAGTTGGCAACGCTAATATCCATTATACATCAAATTGATCACTATGAATAACTCATAGGTGTGAAATATTAAAACCAAGCTGTCCAAACTTTTTCCTCCTTCCGCTCTTCAACGTTGACTTGACTTTCTTCTCCATTAATTATCATGCCCAGGAGGTTTTTTTTTTCCTTTTGCAGCCATCAGGCTGAATCATCTTGACAAGGCGGCATGGCCCAATTACACCACAGCTCTGCAAGACTTTGATGTGGCGGAAAAGCTGGGAGATAGGGGGCAAATTGCACCCGCCATATTATGGTAATGATCCGACGGAATCCCGCCGCTAAACTTTGCTTGTCGCTTGTTTAAAGGAGATGCTAGCGCTAATTACAGAGGTGCACCGAGGTGGGACCGAGGGAGTGAGGAAGGCGACGCCCGAGGGCCCCGCGCGGTGGCCGACGCCCGCCTCGCTAAGAGTGCGCCTCATAAATGTTGTAAATGAAAACGAAACAAAGTGGACTTATTCCCGTTTAATTATACATCCAAGACGGGTGAACAAGTCAGGGGGTCCCACTGTTAATGAACACATCTAAGGAGCCGCAGCAGGTTGGGTAAGGCGACCGGCGTCTTGGAAAGGCGGCGTTACAAGGCACCCACGATAATATCAGCCTGTAATTAACTTGTCACTTCAATTACAGACCTTCTGATTGGAATTGTCTTGGGTTATGACGCCAACCAGCCCCCTCCTTTCCCTCTGCCGTCTGTTTGCTTAATTAGTCTGACGAGTAGCCGCCACGCCCGCGGCCACGTAGCTTATTGTTGCGAGTGATTGACTAGCATGAAGCGGCGACGTGATCGTGAAAATAAGCGTGACTGATTGACTGTCAGACTTTGAGGAAAAACAACCTAATAGCGACCAAGATGGGCTGGTTACTTTTTGTATATTAAAATATGAATAGATGACAAAACGGTTTCTCTCTCACTATTGACAGTTGACCGTTTCTCCCTCCCATCAGGTGAAAAGCCTCGGTGTCATCCTTGACAGCACACTATCTTTCCACTCCTGCTAAATGTTGCTTTCAACATTTAGCTTGTAGTAGACGTACAAATTCCACCATGACGTCCCTGATCCACTGCTGACATGGATGCTTTGATCCTCTCCTCTTTCAACTAGAACTGCTTCATGTCATCGCAAAGAGGGTACAGCATGTCCTGAAGAATGAATGACTCTGTGTCTTTGTGTTGTCATATTTGTTATATTTTTTTTTCCCCAAGATGGCGGCGCGTGAACACGCAGCGGCTCCCCTCTCCCGGCAAATTGCCGTTTTCATGTTTATGTTTGTTAAGTAATTATAAGTACCTTGCATGCTGGGTTCGAGAGGACAGTAATTTCATCTGTGCTGTATGTCATGCATATTAGCATATTTGACAATAAAGCTGACTTTGACTTTGACTTTGACTCCCATGTAAATAACTTAACCCAATCTGCGACTTCTCCACAAACTTCAAATAGTCCAGAATTCTTCAGCCCGGATAATCACCAGAACCTCATCCTTTCACCACATCACCCCCCGTCCTCCAAGAGCTCCACTGGCTTCCGGTCAAATATAGAATCAACTTTAAAATTCTTCTTTATACATTTGGATTGGATTGGATTTGCCTTTATTAATCTCGCAGTGGAGAAATTTACATTTCACAGCAGCAAAGTTATGAAAGGAATGAAAGTAGAAAAACAAAATACAGCAGCTGCTGGAAAGGCAGCCACTCTCGCGGCGCCTTTCCGGAAGTCAAAAGAACAAAACAAACTAAATAATAAATAACATGACAACACAAAGACACAGAGAGTCATTCATTCTTAAGCACTTTCTGTACCCTCTTTGTTACACGAAGCAGTTCCAGATGAAAGTGGATGAAAGAGAATGAGGATCAAAGCGTCTCTTCACCAGTGGATCAGGGACATCATGGTGGAATGTGCAGGTCGACTAAAAGCTAAATGTTGAAAGCAAACACGCAGCTGTAGCATCCATTGACGAAAAGAGATTGTCTCACATCTCCTGTCCCACATAAATCCGCTTCAATTCCAAGCCGATTTCTCCACTGTGAGACGAATAAAGGCAAATCCAATCCAATCCATACGCATGTATTGTATTGTATTTATAATTTTACTATTATTGTATCTATGCTTGTCTGTAACTGTAAAAGTGTCCTTGAGAGCTTTGAAAGGCGCTTGAAATAAAATCGATTTTTATTATTATTATTATTATTATTATTATGATAAAATATGTTCAGTTTACATTAGGCTAAAAGGACGTTTAGTTGACTATCCATCTCGCCATTGTCTGCTGCTTATTTGAGGTTTGGTCGCAGAGACAGCAGCCTCAATAGGAAAGCCCAGACTTCCCTCTCCCTAGCCACTTCTTCCAGCTCTTCCTGGCAGATCCCGAGGCATTCCCCAGCGTGTCCTCTGACGTCATGCTCGGAATACCTCACCTGGGAGGCGTCCAGGAGGCATCCTAATCAGATCCCGAGCCACCTTATCTAGCTCCTCTCTATGATCGGGCTTCTCACCCTATCTCTAAGGGACAGCCCGGTGGACACCCTACCGAGAAAGCTCATTTCGGCCGCTTGTATCCGGGATCTCGGTCTTTCGGTCACGACCCATAGGTCGTGACCATAGATGAGGATTGGGATGTAGATGGACCGTTTAACTGAGAGCTTCGCCTTTTGGGTCAGCTCCTTCAACACGACAGATCAGTACACAGCAGACTCCGCACCGATCCGCCTGTCAATCTCTCGCTCCCTCCTAGCCTCATTCGTGCACAAGACTCTCAGATACTTAAAACTCCTCCACTTTAGTTGACTTCACATTTGTGTACTTCGTGAGACCTCAGTTCAGCAAACATCAAAGTCAGGCGTCCTCAGCTCGCACTAGCGTTCCATTCCTATTACGTCGATGTAACCGACATCATAAAGGGTGACTCTCATATTGATTGACATGTGTCTTATATAATGATATACAATCTCCTTGAGGATGGTCATTTCGAAGGTTGGAATACTTTGAAATGGAATCCATCGTGTACATGCCATTTAATGTAAATGAAAGATAATGAAAGATAATTCGTATGAATGTTATTATGTTTATACAAACCGGCGGTAACATAAAAGCAAATATAAATATCCCAGAGACAAATTGCAGTCACAGAGATTGCTTGTAAGAACAGGCTGGTCTTTGATAGCGCCTCGACTATTCATAAGGAAAACTTTGTCTGCATCAATAGACATAAGAAAGCAAACATAATTATCTGTTTGCATTAAGCTCAGAAGCAGATCAAAGATCCTCATCAGGCCTACGATACCGTTTTAAACTTTTTAAACATACACAAAGCTCTATAAATATACATTAAAGGCGAGCTAGAGCAGTTTGTCCTCGGCGTTACCTCGCGAGGACATCTCCTGGGAATGCTGGGGGCCTCTTTTTGTAAAGCGCCGTCGCTTACACTAGCGTCCCGTGTTCTATCACAGAGCTCGCCATACTCCTGGCTTTGAAATGGCAGCTTTCGAGGGACTTCTGAAGGCACGTCGAACATTTTTGACACAGGTAGAATCAACGCCGGGCCACGGCGGATATGCGTGGAAGATTGTTTCATTTTCCTTGGAGGAAAGGAATCGTGGTTTCATGTGCAAAGCAAGGCGGCGTAATTCGACTCAACATACTGAGCCTCGTGTCATGTTGATGGTATTAATTACATCTCGTAAATATCGCTTTTCCGCCTTCACCGATGTCATGTTTTCTTCGGTTTGACAATGAGCGCAAACAGGGAAACATGATCACTGCCTTTCCCGGTTGGTTTAGCCTTTTAGTGGCTTACATGCTTATGTGGGTATTTCTAATGTAGCGTGAGGTACCAGCAATGGATTCATCAACAACCGATGAAGTAAGTCACCCTTTGGCTCACTCTGCGTGTCTTGATATTTTAATGGCGGCATGACAGATGGGTAGTTAATTTTGTTTCTGGACGACAAATATGACAACAACTGGAAAATGTTCTGAGGAGGTTCACATTTTGAAAGAAGATGTTGACAGTTGTGATTTAACCGCTCAACAAACTTGGGGTCGAGAACCTGAATGGGTGCCCGGGCCAAGGAAAATGCTGTAATCCATGTAATTGATCATCAAGCTGGCGCGCAATATCTTGGAACATTCTTAAATTCACATTTCGGCATCGGTAACCTAATATATTTGACTGTGACTTTGAGTTATCAGGACGAACTGAATGTCAAGTTTAGGTCTTGAAACATTTGGAAACCTTTTACGCTAATAGTTGTCATGGCAACAAAACTCTTCAGTAGTTTGGACTGGAGTGAGTGATGGCCATGAAACTTGAGCACCCACTCAAAATGGGAAAATATGTCAGAAAAAAAATCTGATGTAATATGTGCTTTTTGGGGTGGGGTTGGGGGGGTCATTGAAGTATGTTGATGAAATATATGTGATGTTATTAAGACGCCAGACCAGTTTGAAAGGAGATGCTGATCGCAGTGATTTAACAGCTTCATATAATCCGAATCAGAATCAGAATCAGAATCAGAATCACAATACCTTTATTTGTCCCACAATGGGGAAATTTGCAGTCCACAGCAGCAATTGAAAAGGAACCATTCGTTAATTTGGCAAACCAAAATTGGTCCTTGGGTAAGAAAATTGCTGTCAGTCATGTTATTGATCATCAAGCAGGGACACAACCAGCCACAAGGGACACCCTGAACAGGTTGCCAGCTAACTGCAGGACATTTTACCTCTACTCGTATATAAAGTAGGACAGCTCATTGGCTTGCTGTTGAATAATGTTTGTCTTCAAACATCCCAATTTTAGGACCCTGCCATAATACATATTTTTTGCAGAGTACCGTATTTTCCGTTTATTAGGCACACCAGAGTATAATATGCACCCTCAATGAATGGTGGATTTCCAAACTTTTTCCATACGTAAGACACAGCAGACTATAAGGCGCACCTTTAATGAATGAATAAGATTTTCCAAATCTAATAAACAAATATATAAAAGTTTTCCAAATATAAGGCACACCACATTATAAGGCCCTGCAGTAGAGGCTGGGTTACGCAAGACTTCTTCTACAGGGGGAAAATGAGTCGGTGGCTGCTGACATTTGTTGCGAGACCTTTTGTGGCTCAATATTACTTCACATATAAGGCGCACCTGCGTATAAGGCGCAGGGTCATCTTTTGAAGAAAATCAAGGCTTTTGAGTGTGCCATAAACACCAGAAAATGTGGTAGTTTGACTGGAATTAAAAATATTAAAAAAAGAATCGCAAGTCACGTCCACCAACTGTTCTGGACATACCAAGTACTTTGCTAAGTGTGGATTGTTATAATGAAACTTCACCATGATGGCCGTGGGCTGAAGCAATTAGCGACACTCCAATAACCATTCAAAGGATACCGGTCCACAAATCCCAATGCAAACAGTGGACATGTGGCTTTGTTTTCCACCGTCAGACTGAAGGCACTGCAAAGGATCAACGATTTTAAAAAAAGTGGAGAAAAAAACGAGAGTAGTTACACCCTTGTATAAAAACAGAATTTTCTGTGAGCGCCTGCCACGGGACTATGTCATCCACTTGAGGTTATGCTATCCTGGTCACTGAACACGTCTTGGCTACCAAGGCCCAGGGGTGGTGGTGGTGGTGGCTGCGGTTGTGCAGTCGTGATGAGGGTTCCTTGCATGCATGTGTCACTTTGCGGTCCATGGAAGCCTTGTGGGGCCTCACTTGTGCCTGACATTGTCATTACTGGACAACGTACAATTGCTGTGGCGTTGAGTGAGTAAAACAAACCAAAAAAGTTTGCACTAACCCCTAACCCCCCACTACCACCTCTACACCCTGTCTCGCTTTGGGACAGTTGAATGAGTGTGCACTTATATATTTGAAACAAAATGACTTTGCAGTCAAATCAGGCAGACGGTAGGGAATTTTAAAAAAATCAGTACTTTGTCATGAGAAAATTGAATAATAATAAAATGAACTACATGTCACTCACTCTCTATCTCTCTCTCTCTTTCTCTATTTTTAAAGTTACATTAAAACACTGATAGGAATGTTTTGAAGTGAGTCATCAAATATAGTGTATGTCCCATCAGAAATAATTCCAACATTAAATTGTTTGAAAAAACAAACAAAAGTAGACGTCTAATATACGACAACATTATTTCACTTAAATATATTAAAGTTTTGACCCTTTGTCAGATCCGATATTACATATTACATAACCATTGCCAGATCAAATACAACATGAAAATTAAGTATAGACTCAAGGTCAGGTTTAAGTCATTCACTGCCAGACGATATGCAAAAATGTGTCCACTTCAGTGCCGGGGTTTTTGTCATTTTCACTCAAATTGCAGGACCCACAGAGTACTGGGTTTTAGGACTATATAAACATTCAATACAGCGTTAGAAACCTTAGACTCTCTTCTTTCATCAAAAAAGAAGAGTTAATTTCTAAGATATATAGGTCTGGAGGTATCTGAGCTTGAAATGAAGGCGGCTGTAGAAAATACAATACAATACGTACCTATAGATTTATATAGCGCTTTAACAACACCTGTAACAAAGCGCTAACATGGACAAAAGATAAATGCTGCCCCCTCATGGAAGGGAAAAACATGTCCAGAGGTCTGATTAGCGCTTTATTTGAACCCCCCGCAACATCACACTCTTCAATTCCAGACTAAATCCTAGAATGGCAGGGAATGGGTTAATTAGCCATTCATTATATTGATACACATAACCAAATGTTTCTCGAAAAGGAGACCACCGATAGCATAAACCAAAGCAGGCATATGTTCACTGTACACTAAAAGTGCAAAAATCAATCACTAAAAAATATTTCCGAAGTAATTTCAATGGCCAACAAGTGTTTTTCAATCAACTATACTAAAACAACACCTATGAAAGAGACTCACATGCTGAGGAGCCCTGCCTGTGAAGAAAAAATCCACTGGCAGGAGAGACGCTGAAATAAAGCAATTTAATTTGCGGTTACTTGTTTATTTCCTGTATTATTCATACTGTCGACATTCTGTTATTACTTACAGTGTAGCGTATTTTAGTTTGTAGAAACTCACCCTTGCCTCTGTGGTTGCATATCAGCTCCACCACAACAGTATCAACCATGACAACAACAGTCAGACATGTGCAGTTCATGAATAAGGTGGCATGCATTTTTTTTTACAAGAAGGCTCCATTCAAATGAAGTGTGCGATCAAGCGCCTCCATGGGGCAATCTGGGCTGGAATTCAGCAGTCCCAGTTTATGGTATTGTAATAGCCCACACTATGCACCTCTTTCTTCAGTTTCATATGCAACTTTTACACACACTGGCCAGAATATTGACTGTCAGATCTATGTCCCACTGAGCAAAAAATACACTTTTTTGTTAATGCCACTGCGTGGAGGAAATCAAAGCCAGGATGGCACAATACAGTAAAGTCTCGTTATATCGATATCCAAGGGAGTCCGAAAAAATATCGATATAACCGGGACTATCGATATATCTGACCCTGTTTGTATGTAATTTTCTCCGTGCGTGCATAGAAATAGTATCGATATAACCGGGACTATCGATATATCCGATATCGATATAACGAGACTTTACTGTACTTCTTTAACTTCAATGAAAATAAGAGAGAAGTGATACTGTTTGGTAGACTTGGCCACGCTTGCTCCTTATCTAAAGTCAACAGTCTCAAACGTGGGTCTTAAACTGGACAATGTCTTTAAACTTGACCGACAAATTGATGCTGTTGTTCAATCCAGCTTCTTTCATCTAAGGCACCTGGCTAAAACAAAACCTCTCCTTTCTGATGAACACTTTGAAGCAGTAATTCACAGCCTTTGTCACATCTTGGCTCGATGACCGTAATGCGCTTTACTTCGGTGTCTGCCAATCCTCCATGAAGCGTCTCCAGCTGGTCCAGAATGCTGCTGCTCGCTTCTTGACTCGTACTTGTAAGAGGGAGCAGATAACTCCTACTCTGGCATCCCTTCACTGGCTGCCTGTACATTTTTTAGTTATTTTCAAGATCTCATTATTTGTCTTCAAATCTTTAAATGCCACTCTCTGGAATGACCTGCCACTGAACATTCGGCATGCCCCCTCACTGTCTTTGTCACTGCTTTATTTCCTGTATATGATAGCTGTCTGTTACCGCTTCAGCTTTTGTTAAAGCGCTATGTATATGTGTTGCATGTTGCATTGTATTTCCCTCATTTCGGGCTCATGTGGCTCCAGACCGATCTAATTTTAGAATTAACTAGCTGGTTATCATTCTAGCTGTCTAGCAGGTTATCTAGCTATCTATCTATTTGCTATATATTTGCTATCTATTCGCTATCTAGCTAGATGACTGGCTATCTAGCTAGCTATCTATTTTGGTAGCTATTTATTAGCTATCTATTATTTAGCTAGCTATCTATTTGCTATATATTTGTTATCTATTCGCTATCTAGCTAGCTGGCTGGCTATCTAGCTAGCTATCTATTTAGGTAGCTATTTATTAGCTATCTATTATTTAGCTAGCTATCTATTTGCTATATATTTGCTATCTATTAGCTATCTAGCTAGCTGGCTGGCTATCTAGCTAGCTATCTATATAGGTAGCTATTTATTAGCTATATATTAGCTAACTAGTTAGCTTTCTATCTATTTGAGTTTGTCTGGGTTGGGTGAACGCTGGCACGTGATTCTGCCGCTGCTCACCCACAGAAAAAAACTGATCCTGTGACTGTAAAGTCACCTTGAGAGTTTTGAAATGAGCTTATAAATGAAATGTATTATTATTATAGAAATCAATATCTATTATATTCTATTGTATTGAATAAAATGTTGGTTGTTCAGGCTGTTTTGGAATATATTCCCCTTTAACGTCAACCAGCGGCCTTCAGATGAAAAACAAAGCTAGTTACCAGGGCATTATCTTCACTATCAACATATATGTCAATGTATTTGTCTAGGGAACTTGAAGAATATCTGTCTAGCTATCTACTTTAGCTATAAGTGGTCTAAGTGGTGCACAAACAAGGACTAAATCTTAGCCCTATTGTAAGTGACATTGTCCTTAATGCACTGACACAGCATCCGCGCTCCAACGGGGCATGAAAATGTGCTGCTAAATAGGCAACGTAAACACGCTGATACATTCCATTTATAAGCCATCAGGCCGCAACGTTCGCTGACACCTGGAATATTTGCCCGAGATGTTGGCTCTCATTATAGAGCTTGTTAATGGCAACGTACACCGACGGTGACCTTTGGTCGAGAACTTTTATTCCATTTTCCGGGATGCCGGGGAAGATGGACGAGGTTAGGGAGGTCACCGCGGTTACAGATAATCTTCCGTCGCCAGGATTTACAGATGCAGACGGCTGAAAAAAAAACCTCAACCCCGAGTCGTCGCCCACATGCTTGGAACGACTCCTTCAAGAGCACTCACAATTGTTTTTCATTAGAATGTTTTAGGATCATGTTGAATATCTTCATACCACAAGACACAACAAATACATTGCAAAAATAAATAATAATACTCAAAATAAATACGTAAATAAAAAAGCACTGCAACATTTCCACAAAGCGTCCTCTGTAGTCGAGTCATTATAGACGGTGGCTAATGCATATCAGCCCCCCCTACACCCCCTGATAAGTTTTATAGGGTAAAATCAAGTGTTCAATTAAAATAAACATAGGCGTGTCCAGAGGCGCAATCTTGCTTCGTCTCCAGAAATGCAAGCGTCTCATTTTGTGGTGTAAACTTTCATGGCGCAATGAAAAACAATTAGCAGATCTGCAATCCATTATGAAAGCAAACCGTCCGTGAAAACTTTTGGGTTCACTTGGCTTCTCTTATAAATCCTTTTCACCGAGAAGGATTTACTGACGTCCACTTACGACTGCATAAACTTGCTGAGAAGTGATGAGGATGATGTTGATGATGTTTGCATCATGTTTGTGCTAACACAGCTTGTTAGGCTCCTTTGAATGTTGTCTGCTGAAGGGTCAACGCAATGACAGTCGCTAATCGCGATGCGCAGTTTTAATTAAAGGCTAATGAGTCTTTTGGAAGGCTCTCCTGGAAGAAAATACACACCGCAAGAGTGGTAGAAGGATTATCTTGATACTCTAAATCAGATGCCTCAAAATGACACGGAATAAATTCTTTAATCAATTGCAAACATGTTCTTCTTCATCACTGGATGAGTAACAGGAAAGCATATTCTCCGAATCTGAAACCATTGTTTTGATTCTCCAGCAAGGCAAGACATCTTGGGGTGACATCACGAACAAGGGGGCGGGACCTTCTGAAACTGGCCACTTCCGGGTTAATTTTTTTTGCAGATTTTGGACACTTGAAGTTATTTTTATTGGTGTTTTGCATTTGACTAAAAATATCCTACTGCGTGTTTTGGGTATTTTAGATGCTATAAAACGTTTTTCTGATGTCAGTTAAGAAACAAAATAGTGATGTCGGTTGTCCTTTAAAGTGCTATATAAACCAATATGTTTGTCTGCCATTGTATTGTGGACAGCCACCCTCATTTCAAACTCATAACTCCAGACCCATATAATTTAGGGATTAACTCTTTTTTTTTCTGATGAAAGAAGAGAGTCTACTGTTTCTTACATTGCATTGAATGTTTATGTAGTCCTAAAACTCAATATTCTGGGGGTCCTGGTATCCGAGTGACAATGAAAAAATCCCTGGCACTGGAACATGTCTGGCAGTGAATGAGTTAATATATATATATATATTTTTTAACTCATTTCCTATCCGTATATTGAAATGTATTGGAAAATATAAATACAAAATCCCATATATGAAGATGTATTACATGATACGTATCTTCCAATGTATTGCAATACTTATGTTTCTTCGGAATCAGAATCATCTTTATTGCCAAGTACACAACATACACGTACAACGTACACAAGTACAACACGCTTTTCTTTTGTACGGGCTCCTTTAACCTAAAACATCACAAGCCAATACTCTTCCGCACATCTGGACCTCCCAGCTGAAACAAACAAGTGTATAAATGAGTCCAGTGACGGCCCATGTACTAAAAAAAAAAAGATTAAAAAAAAACGTTTTCTTCACCTTAACAGGTGCCCTTTCTCACGCATCCCGCCGCGACCACATGGACTTGTCCCAACTTGCCATCCGTCAATGTCCCGTCACACCTGAGCGGCGGAGGTTCAAAGTACCTCACACCCCGCCGACAACCTCTCAGTTGCCCTTGTGCGGACCCCCGCCCGCCTCCGTTGTGACTCCTCCCTTCACTTACCTCACACATGTGCTCCCAAGGCTGACCGCAAATCCTCCATTTATGTGCATTACGGCGTCTGGAGAGCGGAGTGACAGATCTGGAAAGTGTCTCCTATGGCCTTGTGGGCTCGGTGGCCGCTTTGTTCACTTTTGTTTTAGTCCTCATCCGAAACGGTGCAAAAAGCACGTTCGCAAACTTACGCAGAGGTTTGAGCCAGAATGTTTTGCGGCGAGGCCGACTTGTCGAAGGGGGAGTTGCGCTTGTTGAATATTGCCTACAAGGTTCACGGACAGCTTGAGGAGATGAGCGCTAGCTTGATCTTCCATGTTGGAACTGGTGGCAGGAAGTTCAGTTTGCAGATTTATTTAACTCATTCACTACCAGACGATGTGCAAATATGTGTCCACTCCCGTGCCAGGGTTTTTGTCATTTTCATTCAAGTTGCAGGACGCACAGAATATTGAGTTTTAGGACTACATAAACAACATAAACATACATAAACATACATAAACACCTGAACAAATTCGGGATTTTTTTTTTAAAATGTATATTTTTTAATTTATTTTATGGTTCTTTACTGTAAATTTCCTCACTACTACTCTCTTCTCTTCATGTTATGTCATGTAATTTTTTTGGGTTAACTCATTAACTGCCATACGTGCAAAAATGTGTCCACTCCAGTGACAGGGTTTTTGTCATTGTTACTCAAATTACACAGAATATTGAGTTTTAGGACTACATAAACATTTAATGCAGCGTAAGAAACCTGAAACTCACTTATTTCATCAGAAAAAAAGAGTTAATTAGTTCCTAAATTATATGGGTCTGGTGTTATATGAGCTTGAAATGAGAGCATCTGTCCAAAATACAATGCATTTGCGATTAAACTGTTAATGGTTCAATATATTCATTAAACATTCTTGGCTATCAAATACATGTGGGGATGAAATAAGGGAATATTAACTTATTTGTATTTTGTTTTATTTAAAAAATTAAATTGTAAACCCAAGCTGCAAATTATGTTTTTACAGTAAAGTCTCGTTATATCGATATCGGATATATCGATAGTCCCGGTTATATCAATACTATTTCTATGCACGCACGGAGAAAATTACATGCAAACAGGGTCGGATATATCGATAGTCCCGGTTATATCGATATTTTTTCGGACTCCCTTGAATATCGATATAACGAGACTTTACTGTAATTAGTTTTTTGGGCATAATCATCAAAGTCACTTACTGGCAGACATATGCAAAAAACATGTCCACTCCAGTGCCAGGGTTTTTGTCATGGTCACTTGAATTCAAGGACCCACAGAATATAGATTTTTAGGACTACATCAACATTCAATGCAGTGTAAGAAACCTGAGACTCTTTTTTTTCATCAGAAAAAAAGAGTTAATGCCTAAATTTTATGGGTCTGGAGTTATATGAGCTTGAAATGAGGGCAGCTGTCCAAAATATAATGCAATACATACATATTGGTTTATATAGCGCTTTAACAAAGGCTGAAGCTGGAACAAAGCGCTAACATGGAAAAAAGGAAAATTCTGCCCCCTTGTGGAAACGAAAAAAAACATTGCCAGAAGCCATGGTCAGGACTTTATTGACACCCAAGCATGAAGAACCAAAACCGGAATAAATTCGTGAATGACAGTGAATGAGTTAAATTCAAACATGCTTCTCTTTCTGAATAAGTGTCGCTGAGCTGAGGTTTTATGTCATACTCTGAAGTAGTCATTTTTTTATTGGAAAATACAAGATGCTCACTTTAAAAATAAGATATACCAAATGTATAATGATCTCTACTGTGCCATTACTGGGCTGGCCATTTCCTTCACGGTGCAGATGTTTATCAAGAAAACAGTTCCTGTAGTGCTTTTATAACCATCATGTCGCATAATGCCAGGTTGCAATGTCGCACTTTCCTTATGGAACGCGATACCTACTGACGTACGCTGACGCCTATGGGAAGATGTACCTAGTGATTACCTTGGTGATACAAAACGGAACACTAAATACGGCGAGCCAACGGCTAACTCGATTTAGGTTATATTGAGTCTTATTATACAGGAATATGCGCATATGACGTGCAGGAGAGATTTACATTGCATTTCTTGTCAATTTACAATTTATCACTTCTTTGGAAAGAGGCTGAGAAGCTTTTTTTTTGCCTGAATTGGCAGTGAACATATGGCAAGGAATCAAACATGGCAGCATTGGGAATTTCTTCTCCACATTCTCAGGCATGAAGACCAAAATATTTCTCGTTTAACCAGCTTAAGCATGCTTTTTATTTGTGCACTTATCTTATAAAACAGAGCAAAATAATCAGCTGAATGACATGTTTTTACGAGACCCAATAATTTTAAATATATGCATTTAAATATTTCAAACCACAAACATCTCTCTCCACGGAAAAACTGGAAAGGTCTCCATTTTTTACAGCATTGTTTTTCCATGACTCTTGGCACAAACCACAGGGGGCTGTTGTTTTCTGGAATACATTTGCTGTCCGTCAAGTCATGTGATACATGATAGAATAAATTGTTCCATGCAGGGTTTGGTTTTGCTGACAATAATTGTGCAAGAATCGTTCTATTAGGAAAACAGTGTTTTTCGTCATTTTCACTCAAATTGCAGGACCCACAGAATATTGAGTTTTAGGACTACATACATGTTTAACACAGGGTGAGAAACCTTAGACCAGGGGTCGGGAACCTTTTTGACTAAGAGAGCCATAAAAGTAAAATATTTAGAAATGTTTTTCAGTGAGAGCCACACGCGCACACACACACACACACACACACACACACACACACACACACACACACACACACACACACACACACACACACACACACACACACACACACACGCACACACACGGATGCAAACACGCACGCGCGGCCACTTTTCAACAAAAAACAAGAAAATTCGCTTTTTTTTTTTTTGAGAAGCATTATTAAAGCAGAAAGGTGATCAATAACCATATTTTTAACTTAGAGTGACACCTCAAACACCGGGAAAGTATTTGAATTCTATGAAACAACAAAACAAAAAAATAACTTTGATGACAAAACTACATTTATTTAGATTTATAGCCGATTCAGAACCAGAAATATAGAACAAAAATAATTTATTTACAGATGCTGCATGTGTTTTGAACATCTGAACTATAACATATTATTACAGGAGGAATTCACCTCACAAACAAAATAAAACTAACACACAAATACAGGTAACATCCGAGTTACGACCGGGTTCCGTTCCGACAAAACGGTCGTAAGTCAAACGGTCGTAAATCGATAAGCATTCAAAATAGCTAACGCGAGGATCACATGATCATAACAAATGACGACACATCTCCAATACGACAGGATAGTATACAATGTCAATCTGTTGTTTCCCCAACTTCCTTCTTACGTGTCCCGTACGAAAACGGGACGCTGTCAACTTGTATTTGTACTTTGTATTACCCTGGACTTTCTATATCAGGGGTCTCAAACCCAATTGACCCGAGGGTCGCTGGTGGCAGAGTCTGGGTGAGGCTGGGCCGCATCAGGAAATCCACAAGAAAATCACAGATAAAACATTCCAATGTTCTCAGAATCTTTATTTTTAACACACACAAAACGAATTAAATGAATAAATGGAAAAATGAATAAAAAATTAATTAACCAGTCATAAATAAATAAAATAATTATAATGATCATAAGGCAGATACAGACGACTGGAAAAAAAAAACACAGGAAAACTAATTATTTGAATAAAGTTTCAAATGTCTGTATTCACAGTTCATTAACCTTTAACTTTCTTCACATAAAGAAAATATCGAACATGAACTGTCCTAAAGATGGCTTCTCTTGCCTACTTGTTCAGCTCCACACGCAAGTTTCATTCATATCAATCATGCGGGCCGCCCTAACATTAATCTTTCATAACAAGGCGGGCCGCAAAATATTCTTTCGGGGGCCGTAGTTGGCCCGCGGGCCGCAAGTTTGAGAACGCTGTTCTATATCTTCGTCCGAGCCCCCCCAAAAAAGTGAAACCCGAATAAACTCGCGAATGACGTTCTACAGCATATTTTCAATTCTTGAGTAAATTTGTGAATGGCAGCGAATGAGTTACGTTGGATATTGGTTGTAAATATTGGTACGGTAATTTCTATTTTCTTTGATCACATTCACACATAATTCATTCACAAATATATATCCATCCATTTTTTTAACTGAGTGCCGGATGTGTAATTGGCCTTGAACAGTTGAGCAAATACGATTGATGGTAAAATCATTTGTGGCATTTTTATAATAGTTCCTATGATATTTCATTTGCTTTTCCAATTACATGGCAGACCCCATACAGTCCTCGTGCTGCTCTCACGCATAAATGAGGCACTCTCGTCATGCCGACCGCAGTGGATTTAAGGGTGGCTGCCGTTACATAGTTGTTCAATCCCTCACATATAACTCAATAAGGATCAGTTCCTCAGCATAGAGCGTCAAAGCGAAAAAGGAAGCCTTGAGGGGAACACATTGTCGAAGCGTGCAACAAAAGCTTTCCGTTTCATTTTTTTTCTCCTCCTCATGAGCTTTTTAGTTAAAAAAAATCAGAGAGCAGCTTGTTCTGTCGATTGTTGGCACGCTACCCGGAATGGGTGCCAGATGTCCCGGTGACCAGTCAAAAAAAAAAAAAGCATAGAGGCTGAAAATGGCAGCATTTAACGATCAGTGCATTTCAAAGTGAAATTTGGCCCATTTAAACTTTCTACATCACACAGAAAAAGAACCTACCTTCAATTTATAGGCCGATGTTAACCGCTCGAGACAAAAAAGTGCGACATCTGTAAGATATTAAGGATACACTCTATTCTCCTCCGTGATGAGAGCCGCATGTACAAATGTGTGCGTGTGCCCAACATATTTGTATGATACCACACTTTGAAATGGAAAAATTAAAAAAATCAAAGCATTTTTATTTCTGTGAAATCTAAAGCAGAAAGCCTGCGCAGCATAAACGCTCCCAATACATTGCAAATGATTGCAGGAAGACACAGAGCCCCTTTTTCCACTGCATACCACTTACCCGACTTACGAATAATTATGTTTCCATTGTCAACTACTACTAAACGGGCGCTGCAGCAAAGTAGAGACTATGGACTACGATACTGTAGCATTCCCATCCGTGTATCCTCATAGCTTGACAACTAACATTTGACCATAGAAAAGTACAAATGACAACAATAATGATCCATGTTGGCTTATGAGCATATGCCACAAACTCTTCTTGGCTAGCAAAAATGACTTTAGAGCACGGGTGTCAAGCTCAAGGCCCGGGGGCCAAATCTGGCCCACCACATCATTTAATTCGGCCCGCGAAAGCAAATCAAATTAGTTAAATTTCATCATGCTTGCAAAAGTCCGAATCAAAATTTCAAATGGTCCCATGTAAACCACAAAGGTCAGAAAAGTCGATGCTATTGGACAGTCTGCGGCTAGGATGGATGTACGGCTTGAGGAGCCGATGATGAGAAGAAAGGAGCGTTAGCAAATATGAAACTGTGAGTCGCGGTTTGGAACTGAAACGGATTTACATAGGACAGGAGACGTGAGACAATGTCATTTCGTCATTGGATGCTATACTTCATTTCTCCTTTCAACATTTATCTTGTAGCAGACGTGCACATTCCACCATGACGTCCCTGATCAACTGGAGAAAAGGAGGCTTTCATCCTATCCTCTTTTATCTAGAACTGCTTCATACAACAAAGTGGGTGCAGAAAGTGCTTAAGATTGAATGACTGTCTATCTTTTGTGGCGTGTCACATTATTTTTATTTTTATTTTTTCTTGTTTTGACTTCAAGATGGCGCCGCGCGAGTGGCTGCCTTTACAGCAGCTCTGTATTTTGTTTTCATATTTGAAAACGACGTATTCATTAATTTAATGTGTGATCTACAGTGATCCCTCGGTTTACGAACCCCTTGGCTTACAAACTTTTCGGTTGACGAACGTTAAATTTATAACATTTTTACCTTGGCATACAAACTATTTTTCGGGATATACACAGAGCTGTCCCAATGAGTGATGTGTCGTTCGCGAACAAGCCCGTTCTCCTGAAAAGAAAATTCTTGTTTTGGTCCTCTATTCCCCGCCCCCGGTTGTTGGTTAAAGCCACGTGATTGGTCAAGAATGCAGCAGTGAAGGGGTGGGTGTTACAGACAGAGAGACAGTGAAGCCGTTCTCCAAAAAGAAAATGGCTGCCGACTTTTTTTTGTCCTTTATTCCCCGCCCCCAGTCTTCGGTGAAAGCCACGTGATTGGTCAAGAACGCAGCAGTGAGGGGAGTTGGTTTAAACATTAAAGAGACAGGCAGATGACACTGAGAGAGTTTCAACTTTGATAGTTCGAAGGCAGAGTGTAGACTGCAAGGTTAAAATATCCCATCAATCGATCCACAAACAACCCGCACAATCCATCTATACACTTGATGCAAAAAGCTATCAACCCAGCTAAACAGAACACAATTGATGAGGAATTAGGTACAAGTATCACAGAGAAAATATCTACAAGGTATCATTCCTCAAGATGGTGAAAGAACAAGGTTACGTTCCTCATCAGGTGTTTAATGCTGAGGAAACCGGCCAACCAATTCCATCAAGCCATCAACGACCATCGCAAAGGTAAATAAAACGACTTTATTATACTGTATAATTTATTTCTTTAATGATAATACCATAGCACATTTATTATACATAAAATAAGGTATATTTTGTGTTGTTTTAAGGCTTAGAAAATAAGAAAGTAGTGGTAGTAGTATGTTTTACTCTCATTTTAATGGTTTCCTATGGGAAATTAATTTTTGGGATACACACTTTTCGCCTTATACCCTGTCCGGAAACCAATTAAGTTTGTAAGCCAATGTATCACTGTGTATGTAATATGTGGAGGGGATTAAACTTCATCAAATTCATAACCGCCGTCGAGAGGAAACCGTAACTACAATGTGGTCCACGGCAAAAAAAAATGACACCCTTGGTTTAGAGCCAACGTGCAACATGCATCCCCAAAAATACAGTTCTCCATCTTTGTCCATGATGCTTACTACACAGCCTGTTTCCTGCTGCATGTCCTCGCTCTGACACAGGAAGAAGCTAAAAAAAACACATGGTGCTATGCGCTTGATGTGACGACCGGCTTTCATGTCAAGCGGCTGGGTAAGGATGTTGACTTGAGTTAAGGCTTAGACCTTAATACCTTCCATGCCTCCAACCTGGCTACATTGCAGTTGCAAAAGGAAGAGGATGTTACACCTGGTTCACACTGGTGATACTTCCATGGCGCTCGATTGAAGTTATTATATCCGTCATTATTTTGCATATGATTCGCAGCCAGGTTCTCGTGAATAAAACCCTTCCAAATGTCACAAGAGCAAATTCAGAAAACAGGTGAACCGTGATTGGTCATTACCCGTGCGTTATAATTGCAACTGGTGGGTATGTGACACAATCAGCTGATGTTGCTCAGAATACATTGGATAATTTTGTAAATTACAGTGATACCTTGGTTTCCGAACTTAATTGGTTCCCAGACAGAGTGTGTAAGGTTGAAAAGTGTGTATCCCAAAAATTAATTTCCCATTGGAAACCATTAAAATGAGAATAATCCGTTCCCAAGTGCCCATAAAACATAATTTTCTACTTTCTATTTTTCTAAATCTTAAAACTACGCAATATATACCTTATTTTATCTATAATAAATGTGCTATGGTATTATAATTAAAGAAATACACTGTAGTGTATAGTAAAGTCGTTTTATTTACCTTTGTGATGGTCGTTGATGGCTTGATGGAATGGAGTGGCCGGTTTCATCAGCATTAAACACTTGATGAAGAACGTAACCTTGTTTTTTCACCATCTTCAGGAATGATCCCTTGTAGGTGCTTTCTTTGTGATATTTTTTTCTGTTTAGCTGGGTTGATAGCTTTTTGCATCAAGTGTACAGATGGCTTTTTGCGGGTTGTTTGTGGAGCCTGATTGATGGGATATTTTAACCTTGCAGTCTACACTCTGCCTTTGAAGTATCAAAGTTGAAACTCTCTCACTTTCGTCTACCTGTCTCTTTAATGTTTAAACCGCCTCCTCTCACTGCTGCGTTCTTGACCAATCACGTGGCTTTAACCGAAGACTGGGGGCGGGGAATAAAGGACAAAAAAAAGTCGGCAGCCATTTTCATTTTGGAGAACGAGCTCGTTCGCGAACGACACTTCACTCATTGTCTGGCAGTGAATGAGTAAAATTGAAAAAGTTTGAAAATACACCATTCATTGGCGGGTATGCCTTTTTCACCGGAAAATATGGTACATTTTGCATCACAATGAGCAACGTACAACCTGATAACTTGTCACAAAGGCACCGTTGCAGGTCTCGTATTCGATTCTGCGACCATCTGCATTCCAGCCAATAAAAGTATGATGCATGACGCTATCACGCTACAGCAAGCAACGTCGAATTAGATGTCGCCAATAAATCTTTTTTTACTCTGTAGCATATGCTTAACACAGGGCAGCCGTAATGAAAAAGAATGATTTTTTTTCAAAAACACATGCACGTATGACATCCATGTTGAAATATTTGATGGTGGACCATATCATACACATGCTAGCACACGCTGAACGTGGCGCATCGACTTCACAGCTCTTCTCCTGCTGAGTTTTAAGTGGAAACACGCCGCCTTGTTTGCCCCCCCCCCCCTGTCCCGCACATCTGGAGGGCTTCATCCACCCACCAACTACCCCCCAATCCTCCTACACGGTCCTCATCATCATCACCCGCCATTGTAAATCTCCCTTAACTGTACTGGTAATTACGCCACACATGCTTACGCAACAAAGCGGTAGCCAAGCCCAATGACAAACAGAGCGTTGCTATAAATTAATACTTTTTTTTTTTTCTCTAATTGCGCTCTCATAATTTCTGTCACTAATTGTGCAAAGGAAGAAAAAAAATGCCACGGTGCACTTTTCTTCCGTGGCAAACCTCGGTTAGGGGAGTCACTGGATAAAGTGATAGATTCAAAGACGCATCGCGTGGTATTGTTATAATTAGCCCAAAGCTCCACGCGCGGAAAACCAAAATCAGTCATCGGGCCAGGAGGAAAGAATGATCTTAGGCTGAGTGGTGGCGTTGTAAATCCATATCAAGTGTCAAGCACTTGCTCAATTATATTCAATTACAGCGTGCTGCATAAATCCTCTCCGTCACTCCCTTCCGTTCCGATGACGTACGCATCATGACAATTTCCAGTGCTGAGCAAGCCTTTTTTTTGTCTTCGGCTAACCTCTGACTTTTAATATGTCGCAGCTTGCGACACGTCATGTAGTAAGCATGCTTTGGGCCCGTGAAAGCGCACACGTGTCGTGGGTAATGCTGATTTAAGACAAGACGGATGCGGCTGCCCTCGCTTGACGTGTTGTTGGCATGTCGATTTGGATGATGGGTGATGAACCCAAAAGATGTGATTTCTTTTGGGGGGTTTTCCACCACATTTGAAATATTCACCATGTACGAAAAGCCCCGTGAAATAAACAGAGCCATTAAAATCATGTGGTAACTTGTCACTAGTTCACGTTAAAACAATGATGATTTATTGCTGACAAATTACCTGATTGTTATATTGATTACATTGCGTTGATGTGTCCTTTAAAGGACAACCAAGACTCGCGCTGAATATTCAGGAAATCTTGTTTTTGAGTTGGTGACGATACCTAGCATGACGTCACGGTAGGTATCGTCACTCACCGAGAAAGTGACACACAATGCATTTTGGGTAGTTTGTTTGGTCTGAAAAACTTCGTGTTGATCCGTGTTGATGGCGAAATTACAAGGAAAACACATAAATAACGCGATGGTAAATCGTTGTGTGTTGCACCAAGAATACTATTTGATACAAGCTGACACAAATTCCGAGCAGACAAATCAGCCCATTTCCAACGGAGCTTGGCGCCATCTTGTGCATTTTCTGGGACCCTACTTTGGAGTCCTAATGGCTCGAATTGATACGCAAGTACTTCTTTAATCGATTGCAAAAATTTATGCTTTCCTCTTCAGAACTATTTGAATCATATTCATAACTGGATGAGTAACAAGAAACCATCTTCTCCGAATCTGAAGACAAAACTTGTTGTAACTGCAGCCACTCTTGCGGTGCCATCTGATGAACAAAAATTAAATTAAAAACATATTGCAGTTCTTGAATTTTTATTTATTTCTCCCGGTGTAATGAACGCTGTGGCCAATGAGGGGATATCATTTGGGTTATTGAAGCTCAATCAGCGTTTTGGTCAATTTGGATTGGATTGGATTAGCCTTTATTCATCTTGTAGTGGATAAATTTACATTTCACAGCAGCAAAGATATGAAAGGAAGAGGAAAGGAAAAAAAGAAATTGAAAAACAAAATATGGGAGCTGCTGGAAAGGCAGCCACACTCGCGGCACCATTTTGAAATCAAAAGAACAAAAAACTAAACAAAGACACAGTACTTCAATCTTAAGCACTTTCTGCTCCCCCTTTGTTGCACAAAGCAGTTCAAGATGAAAGAATAGAGGATAAAAGTGTCCTTCTCAACAGTGGATCAGGGAAGTCATGGTGAAATGTGCATGTCGGCTACAAGCTAAATGCTGAAAGCAAACACGAAGCTGTCACATCCATTGACAAAAAGAGATTGTCTCACGTCTTCATTCACACGTAAATCCGCTTCAATTCCAAGCTGCGACCGTTCCACATACACATCGGTGCTCTGCACTTACGCTCCTTTTGTTAGTTGTTGTGGTGGCACTTGGCGAGCTATTTTCAAAGTCGTGCAAAAAGACTCTTTAAAAAACACAATTTGACAGGCTGACAAATGTTCTCCGGAGCTGCGCATCTGTTGAGAATGTCAATAGATGTCTTTTGAAATGTACACCGCAAAGTAAGAAGAAAGACCTTTTGAAACGCTCACTGAAAAATAGACGGACCGGCGCGTTATTGAAAACGTCGGTCCGTATGTAAATCCTCGCCACCCACTTTCCCACTTCCCGGCGAGGTGTCGTTATACGGAGCCACTTTATTGCAGACAAATCCTCTTTAATGTCCTTGCAACAGCTGAAGCGGAGATAAAGAACGAGGAAGCGGTATGGCGCCAGCTGTTGGAAATATTAATACAAAAATTAACTACTGTGTGTGCGGGTTAATTGCTTTCTGCTTAATGTGCTTTCAAAAAGCTTTGATTCCTCTTTTCTGTTACACAAACGGCGTATCAGGAGACCTGTGAAATTAAAGATCCCATTTAGTGGAAGCGCTCCAAAAGCATCCCTTCCCCCGCCATTCCCCTTTGCCGCTCTCCGTCTTCGTTCTTCTCAAGGATCGGCGGCCATAATGGACTCATGTGTTGAATCGCCGCAATGGTCGACAGCTGCCGCCGGGGTAGATTGAGGAAGAAGCCTTTTTTTTAAGCAACACAAGTGGCGTTTATCCATCAAGAGCTCGCGCAAAACAATTCCGTTAGGCGAATGTATATCAGGCCGTCAACATCATACGCCCACCCGTGAAGACCACCCGTTTCGAACACGGTAGCTAACTTTCAAGGACCGAGCGTGATGATAGTTATCTTAGATAGTTAGAAGACCTCCCGCAGCTAGCAAAATGTTGAAATTAAGCCACCAAAACAGTTTGAATTTCCTCATCTGTGATTTGGTATTAAAAAGACCCCCCAAAAAATGTTAGCCATTTTGGTTCAAAGTGAACATTTGAAGGTCTTTTTGCCGTTTTCAACAATTGAAGGTCTCCCATAATTTTTTTTGGGGGGGTTGGATTGGATGAATTGAATTAGATTAGCCTTTATTAGTCTCGTGGTGGAGAAATTTACATTTCACAGCAGAAAAGTTATGAAAGGAATGAAAGAAGTAGAAAAACAAAATACAGGAGCTGCTGGAAAGGCAGCCACTCTCGCAGCGCCATCTTGAAATCAAAACCACAAAGATAAATAAATAAAAATAATGTGACACACCACAAAAGATAGATCAGAGACATAGACAGAAGAAGATTTTAATCATGAGGACGAGACAGATAGTCAATGGTGAATTGCGGCGGTTGTCCTTTAAAGGACAACAGACGTCTCCGGACAAGTTGTGTCCATAATTTGTAAATGGCTTCAAATGATTCCTAATGAGCGTATTTTACAAAGATTCCACCGCCTATAGCTATATTTTACATTTTAAGACTCGCGCTGAATATTCCGGAAGTCTTGTTTTTGAGTTGGTGACGAGTCCGTACGTGACATCACTGAAGGAAGGCCCCTGACCGAAAAAAAGACGCATTGTAGCGGTCCTTCCATCACGTCAATGTATTTTGCTGTACTTGTTTGGTCCGGGGACCTCGTGTTGCACCCAAAAGCCGCCAGAAGAGGGCGCCCAAGCTCCATATAAGGAATTTATCAGGCTGTTGAAACAGAGGTGGCCACAGGAGATCACCATTTTGTGTCTCTTTTTCGGTGAGACGTTTCCCCTCAACGTTGCCTCAAAATGGCACGGAATAAATTCTTTAATCGATTGCAAACATGTATGCTTTCCTCTTCAGAACTATTTGAATCATATTCATAACTGGATGTGTAGCAAGAAAGCCTATTCTCTGAATCTGAAGCCATTGTTTTGATTCTCCAGCAATGCAAGACGTCTTGGCGTGACGTCACGAACCGGGGGCGGGACTTTCTTAAAATGCCCGACTTGCAGCTCAATTTTTTGCAGATTTTGGACACTTTGTCATTTTTATTGGTGTTTTGCATTTGAATAAAAATATCATACTGCGTGTTTCGGGTATTTTAGATGCTATCAAACGTTTTTCTGATGTCAGCTAGGAAACAAAAAAGTTGTCCTTTAAGTCATTATCTACCGTGTTGCTCGATATGTATCAAGAGTAGAATCCCTCCCCAAAAATGCCTGAAAAGATGTCAACTGTCAGCTGCTGCACATTCTCCTCAGTCCCATTGCCTCTTGGGAATCTATTTGCATCTATTTTGCCATTTTTGATATCCCCATGAGTTGCTACTTTCCACATTGCAGCAATGAAACTCAACCGATACAAGCTTTGTCTATCCTATTTTGTTCTAAAATGCACTTGGGATGGATCACATGGAAAGAGTTAAGGAAAGTACACAGTCGCTGCTTCTCTCGGACATACATAGGTCACGTCTCTGCCACATTTTAATTCCATGTTGTAAAAAAAACACGCAAAAAAACATTAATCAGAAGCAGACGACGTTGGAGGAATTTGAAGATGATATGTTTCTATAGTATAATTCTAGGGTTATTTATGCAAGACAAGTGCGAAAACACAAAGCTTGGATAGACCGGATCTGCCGTTGTCCTCTAGGTGGCTTAGTTGCACCGCAATCAGACACCGTCTCCATCTTTTTTAGTTCACGATCGGGCCACATCTTCTACATCATAAATAAACGAAGCCGGATCAGAAAGTTGTTTGACACATGAGAGGTCGGCAAGAGGGCTGCCACTCGACTCAGGCGGGGCCAAATAGACAAGAGGCAAGGGGGAAGTTCGATTCTGTACGTTTTGCCTTCGAATGTCAGAACATTGTCGACATATGCCGTCAAGGTGCGTCCTGCCGGATTTTGGACATAGATGAGAGTAAAAGCAAAGCGGTCGTTTTTTATTTTATTTTACATCGTTCCGCCTTTTCATCCTTTTCATGTTCTTATACGGCAACATTGAGTTAGTTTTCTGTTACACCACATTTTGAAATGAGCAGCCAAATTGATAATGTAAATAATAATGCCGACAGTCTGTCAGTTTCACCAAGTGGTGTCCAGAAATTGGTAGTTGAACGAACGATGCGTAACATAGCGGTGAAAGATTCGATAAGAACTGTACTTATTGCTTTGCAAATGCTCAAAATAATCAGGAAATGTTGATGAACTGTTTCGCTCCATTAAATGGTGAGGCCAAATCAAATAAATACTCAGTAAAAATGATTTGCAGTTTAGGTTTACATTTTTTTTTTGATTCAACAAAATACAAATAACCTAAGTTAATATTGCCCTTATTCCCTCCGCATGTATTTGACAGCCAAGAATGTTTAGAAAAATCTCTTGAAATATGAATAGTTTAACTCATTCACTGCCATTCACAGATTTAGTTTGGGTTTTGTCTTTTCTTGCTTGGGTGCCGATAATGCGCTGGCCAGACCTCTGGCAATGTTTTTTCACATCCACAAGGGGGTAGCATTTCCATTTTTTTCCTTTAGAACAAAGGGAAAAAAAAAGAAAAAATAACTATTTTCAAATCAACATGAAATAAAAAATTTAAAAAAATCAAACCAATATTGCACTGGTATTAAATAAAATAACTAAAAATAATAAATCCTAATTTAATAAAAAAAATAAATCCAATGAATACTAAAACCAATAAAACAAAAATAAAAAATGAATTAAAAAAAATAATAAAAAATAATTTTAAAAAATAATGAAAAATAACTTTATTTAAAAACAACAGAAAATAAAAATTATGAAAAATCCCAAACCTCAATTGCCCTGATATTGAGTTGGTCTTGTCTCGATATCCAACACTCGCGTTTACTTCACTTGAGTGCAAATTGATCGAATAAACCTTGCATGATCTTTTTATTTCCTTCAATAATCAGCATTGCCGGGAAAAGAAGAACAAGAAAAGACCCTTTTGGCCTCGGCATTGATACATTTTTCACCCGAGTGTTGAGAGGATTAAATCAATTATGCTGATTTGCTATTTACTTCCCACCACGCCATCTTCTAATTAGCTTATTGCTTTTGATCTGATGTAATGTAATGAAATGCCTGGAAGCTGTTCTGGGAGCGCAACCCCCCGCCATCCCTTCCCCTGGACGCCATTGTCCGAACTCTTGACTCGGGTGAATGGGTTCAGACAGAGATGCCCCTTGGCTGAAGAGACCACCTGCCGAAAAGGCTTTTCCATACACGCGTAATTAGAACGCTCGACACACCTGATACCTGCATCGCAGGCGGTGTCTTGTGTGACATATCAAGCGGCCCACCCACATCAATCACACAAAGAGAAACAGAATAGCTTAATTGTTTCGCCTTGCCAATCGTCTTCATCGCAAAGCTAAGCCCAAAATAATGATGGAGGAGGGGCATGGGGAAAGTCGTCCTGATGTACAAAGGGTCTGGGGGACGTGGGGAGTTCAAAAAAGTTGTACTCTATTTTCACAGGCCATGACTCATATAAATGGGTACCTTTACTGAAAGGACAACCGACATCTCCGGACAATAGCACGTCTCCGGACAATAGCACAATACAATAGCATATTTATTATATGTAAAATAAGGTCTATTTTGTGTAGTTGTGAGGCTTATTTAGTAGAAAATTATGTTTTATGGGTACCTGAGAACGGATTATTCTCATTTTTAATGGTTTCCTATGGGAAATTCATGTTTGGAAGACACACTTTTCACCTTACACACACTTTCTGGGAACCAATTAATTTCATAAGCTGAGGTATCACCGTATCTGTTATTATTTGCACCTGAAACGAAAAAGAAACACAACTGTATATGAGTGATGGGCAATTAAATGGTGAGTTTTTGGGACACTCGGTTTTTGGCTATGCTTGAAGGCACGGCATGTGTTGCCTGACTTTTTTTTTTTAGGACAGGGAATGCTTTCAAGTGGATTCCGTCAACCTTCTGGCGCACAGAGGACGGAAGCCTGAAACAAGAATGAGTTGGACCCTGCGTTCAATGCGGCAGTTTCAAGTGCTGCCCGTCGTTTCCCTCAAAGGGGGGAAACGGATCCAACATGACTTCCATTCAAGATGCAACCCCCCGTCACCCTCGCCATCATCAACCGCCCTTCCTGATGTTATGTCCCAAACGGGTGCATCAGACAGTTCTGTTTATGAAAGAGGTCACGGTGCCACATATGGCCTCCCTATTAGAATTCGCAGCTGCAGCGGGCTAAAAATGCACTGCGGCTGTCTGTACTCGCAGCAATAAAATAAACGCCGAAAATTGTACGACGGACTTTGGAATCATGCATGCATTTGTACTTCGGAAAAAATACAATCTTACGATAGCGAGATGGGGGTTGTTTGACTTGGCAGTAAGGCGACGCCCGGGATAAGTGTGTGTCACGGCGGAATGAACATTGGTAAATGTGGTGAAATTAAACATGTGCAACGACAGCCACAGGCGCGCCACCGAGCTGTCCGTGTGTGGTTGAGTTCTGCACGCAAAGGTAAACATGGCTACTTAAAGGACAACCGACGTCTCTGGACAAGTTGTGTCCATAATTTGTAAAATGGCTTCAAATGATTTCTACTGAGCGTATTTTAATAAGATTCCACCGCATGTAGCTATATTTTACGTTTTAAGACTCACACTGAATATTCAGGAAGTCTTGTTTTTGAGTTGGCGACGAGTCCGTACGTGACGTCACGAAAGGAACGCCCCTGACCGAAAAAAAAAGACGCATTGTAGCGGTCCTTCCATCACGTCAATGTATTTTGCTGTACTTGTTTGGTCTGGGGATCTCGTGTTGCACCCAAAAGCCGCCAGATGAGGACGTCCAAGCTCCATATAAGGCATTTATCAGCCAGTGGAAACGGAGGTGTCCATTTTGTGCCTCTTTCTCGATGAGACATTTCCCCTCAATGTTGCCTCATAATGGCACGGAATAAATTCTTTAATCGATTGCAAACATTTATGCTTTCCTCTTGAGAACAATTTGAATCATATTCATAACTGGATGTGTAACAAGAAAGCATATTCTCTGAATCTGAAGCCATTGTTTTGATTCTAGAGCAAGGCAAGACATCTTGGCATTATTTCTCTATTTATTGATTTCTTTTTTATTTGTCTATTTCTGTACTGTATGTATTTATGTGTGTATTTATTTAGTTATTTATAAATTAATTAATTAAATAAACGAATGAATAAACCAAAATACTTAATTCATTAATTAATAGTGAAATAAATAAATATATAAATACACAAATAAATAAATACATGCATAAATAGACAAATACATAAATTAATACAATGTATGCATTTATTTTGTCATTTATTTATTTTGTTTATTTATCTATCCATACATGTATGTATTTTTATATGGCTCCTTCAAACGTGTTCCGTGTCACATGACTGTAAAATCCAAGTTGACCATCATCATGTAGTGAGTAAGGGAGCTGGTCCAGCAGCTATCAAGTCAACTGTTCATTTCACTTCTCGTTTGCAATCACGACTCAGCGCCGTAAATCACGGGTGCTGTACATAGTTCAAAAAGCATTTACTACCCTTCCAATTAGTCATGTTGGCTGGAGAGCAGAAGATGCACTTGTAACAAGGTCACAGGATCATCAGTTCACAGCCAAAAGGAACTTTAGTGGATGTGGAAACATTTTGATTGGCGTTGAATGACAGCAACTTGTCCAGAACTTTTTTTTTTAAGCAAGAGCGTCAGGCGCCGAATAGTCAGTGACAAAGTGTCGTTGTTTGACGATCCTGGCAGGATGTGAGTGCGGTGCATGACCTCCATTACGCTGTTCTGTTTTCTTTCATATCAGCACTCAGACATCATAAAGCTTAAATATGTGACAGTGGCACCACAAAGTGTGAAACAAAGTTCATGCAGCACAAGCGAGTTTATTGGGTGAATGTATTTCATTGGTAAAATGACATTTCTGGAATTATATTTTACAATGATTGTGATGGAGATAGATATTTTTTTAAGATACAGGAAAGCCTGACAGAAATATGATATTTTAGTGTCTCAACTCAGAATGGACATCAGAATTAGAATCATCTTTATTGCAAAGTATGTAGAACACACAAGGAATTTGTTTCCGGTCGAACACGCTGCACGAGTATCATCAGCAAAAAAATTGCAAAGAGGCACTAGACAATTGCATTTGGGCTACTGTTCAAAGAGTGTGTAACCTTGAAAACTGTCATTTTATTTCTCACCGCAAAACAGCTGTAGCATCTGACACCTTGGGGGTAATGGCCAGTGGTGCCTCTATTCTCTGTATTTCTTCTTGCCCATTACCGGTTATTTGCTGGAAAAGCACTTTGGAAGGAGAAATGTAACTGATAAAAACATTTTTTTTTTTGGTCACAAATGAAAACGTGTAATGAGAAAACATGTGCTGTGTACGTACATGGAAGTCGTCAGGAGGAGAAAATAATAATTAAAGTGCAGGAGAAACAGGAGGGTGTGTGTGTGTGGGGCGGGGGTTTAGGATAAAAAGCCAAGCTGTCTTTTCGTGGGCTGGGAGACCACTGTCATCATGTCTCAGGAATTAGGCAAACACATGCTGGTCTGCTGCTGTTGAAACCGAGGCGCCTCGCTCCGGCTGCGGTTTTGGGAACATGAAAGGCTCTTGTGGGACGAGCAAAGGGAGAACTGGCCCTCATTCCTAGGCCTCGTTGCCAGGTGAAGCTGGCAACGCGCTCTCATTGTGGTGACGGGGAAAAGGAATTTGCTTCCATATTTCTAAAGCAGGACCGCAGCTACAAACACGGCGCAGCAACAGGCTGCTGAGCAAACACTTCTATGTACAATGTACA
>NC_142736.1:27281708-27319208 GCF_051943395.1 Hippocampus bargibanti | reverse complement strand
TCTCTGTCTCTCTCTTTCTTTTACTCTTTCTCACTTTCTCTCTCACTCTCTCACTTTCTCTGTCTCTCTTTCTCTCTCTATCTGTCTCTCCCTCTCTCTCTCGCTCGCTCTCTCGCTCATTGTCTCTCTCTTTCTCTCTCTGTGTGTATCACTCTCTCTTTCTTCCTCTGTATTTCTCTCACTCTCACTCTTTATGGGTATCTCCCTCTCCCTTTCTCTGTCTCTCTCTCTTTCTTTTACTCTTTCTCACTCTTTCTCTCTCTCTCTCTCTCTCTCTCTCTCTCTCTCTCTCTCTCTCTCTCTCTCTCTCTCTGTTTCTCGCTCTCGCTCATTGTCTCTCTCTTTCTCTTTCTCTCTCTCTCTCTCTCTCTCTCTTTGTGTCTCCCTCTCTCTTTCTCTGTCCCTCTCCATCTCTCTCTTTTTTGCTTTTCTCGCTCATTGTCTCTCTCTTTCTCTTTCTCTTTCTCTCTCTCTCTCTCTCTTGCTCTCTTTGTGTCTCCCTCTCTCTTTCTCTGTCCCTCTCCATCTCTCTTTCTCTTACTTGTTCTCTTTCTCTTTCTCTCTCTTTCTCCCTCTCTTTCTCTTCTTCCCTCTCTCACTCACTCTCTATCTCTTTCTCTCTCTCTCTGTCTTTCTCCCTCTCCCTCTCTCTCTCTTTTGTGTCTCCCTCTCTCTTTCGGTCTCTCTCTGTCTCTCTTTCTCTCTTTGTCACTCTTTCTCTCTCTTTCTCTCTCTCTCTCTCTTTCACGCTTTCTTTCTCTCTTTAAGTGTAAATTTGAAAGTCAATCTATCCAGTTGCAGCAACACATGTTCATAATTTCCATGGCATGTGTGTAAATGTATTTAGTATTTAATTATTATCTTTCAATTATTTATTTTTAAACACCATTAAATATATTTTTATGTTGTCAACATATGTTCTTTTACCAAGACTTTATCAGCTGCTTTTGTTTTCTTTGCCTTGCCTTTGAATGTCTTCCGCACTTTTGTTTTTATAGCTTCATCAAATTATTTGCCTGCGATTGGCTGGCAACCAATTCAGGGTGTCCCCCGCCTTGTGCCCGAAGACAGCTGAGATAGGCTCCAGCAACCCCCGCGACCCTAATGAGGAATAAGCGGTACTGAAAATGGATGGATGGATGGATTAAATTATTTAAATAACTCGATAGTTGCACATGCAAATACCAAATCATTCGATATATCATTCTAGTTAACAATCAACCATTAATTCCTACTACAGTATTATACTAATCCCAAAATGTCGCAAGGCAGGTTGTGATGAGTGACAGTTAACGCTAGGACTGCCAAAAGTGACACACTGGACAGACGGTCCTGTCCCGTAGCCTCATTTTCAAGCTTTTTCCTTGGTGTTTTGTGACTGAAATGTGTGATCCAGAGAACTCGACATGAGTAAAGCCTCCGTGTCATCCTGTCAGATTTAATACACAGGCAACCAGGTCGGGATTGAAGGAGTTTTTCTTGCCGCGGTTTGGCCTCCCGCTGCTCTTGGGGAATGGACTTTACTGGAAAGTGATGGAGCATCCTTACGGTCATGACCGTTGGTGTAATCTAATGACGACTCACTCAGGCCAGCAAAGAGGAGGAGTGGACATGTTTGAGGGTGGAGGGCTTAAAAGGAGGTGTCCCGCCGTTGTTCAACTCTATTCAGTCCAATCGGATAATATAAGAGGGCCGCAGCGTTTTGTCACGCGGCTTTGTCCTGTCGTGTACCTTTGCGAGTTCTCCTTCATCCCTTCTGAGAATGTGCCATCAATTATTTAGGGGAGTCCACTTTGTAATTGAGATTAACCTTATTCCCTTACATGGCGCTTTGAGGATATTTGCTGCAGACGTTTTGGAGTCGACTGATTGTCAGGCGGCCAGGAAGACATACAGACAGGGAGATAATGATAATAATAATAATAATAGCAACAACTGTAATAAAGATTATAATAATAATAATAGCAACAACTGTAATAAAGATAATAATAATAAAAATAATAATAATAATAATAATAATAATAGAAATAATAGCAACAATAATAATAGATGATAATTGTTGCAATAATAATAATAATCGTAATCATAGCGACAATAATAATAAAAGCTATAATAATAGGAATACTAATAATAGCAACAATAATAATAGCAATACTGATAATATCAACAATAATAAAATAATCATTATCATCATAGCAACAATAATAATAGCAACAACAATAATTATAGCTATAATAATAATAACAACAGTAATAATATTGATGATAATAATAATAATAATAATAATAATAATAATAATAATAATAATAATAATAATAATAATAATGCAAAATGAACCTTTTTGTGTGTAACATACATATATATTTTCCATTAATCTTTTTAATGGGCATATAATTCCATACATTATTTACAATATAATTATTAAGAATAATTATTTTTTTCTCATTTATCAATAAATATATTTTGGGTATGGAGCAGATCAAATTCAGAGCTGTGTGTTAGGGAGACTATAGGAGTTATTCCATTTATTTATTTATTTTCAGTATCATTTTTACAATTATTTTTTAAACGTATATTGTGAAGATTATCCAATTTTTTTTCTTGTTAGCAGAGTTATAAAAACATGTATTCATACTGTTATGAGTTGTAGTCATAGTAGAACAGTATTTGTATGTTTATTTTATAGCTATTTGCTGTTATACTTTTTCTCATTTATTTCACACAATCAGCTTTCTGTAAATACTGCATAAATCTTAATGACAAAATACCAATGTGAAAGGTCGGCGAAGCTCCATATTTGCTTTGGAGATTATTTGCCTCTACCCGTGGTTATTTTTTTATGCGGCGCTGGTGTGACCTCCAAGGATTTATGGGCTGTAAGTTTGAGAGCTTTGTCACAGAGGTAGTATATCAGAGGGCGGCCATTGTGTTAATGCAGTGTGCATCTGCCCGCTGCGTGCTCCGCCTGTGCATGCTTCTATGCGTGCCCGTATGTGTGCACACATGCGTGGATGTTTGTGTGTTCGTGTGACAAGGACTAATCCCGTTAGTGGTCCAGTGCTACGGGAGATGAGCAGGGATTGACAGAGCTCCAATCGTAATAAATTGGCTCTGGCAGCCTCACTCAGACCAATAAGTTCTCACTCTCGGCCCTCCTCCACCTCCTCCTCCTCTTCTTCATTGCCAAGTGCCTCTCAATAATCACAAACGGTTCTCTGGCTCTTTCATTGAAACCGTCGCGCAATGTATGCCTTTTAAGGAACATCAGTAGATGCCTGTCGTAATTCAATTACTTCTTAACTTTGATGTCTTGGTTTCATTAACATTCTTTGGTTGACACTTGTGTTTAGAAATGTACCTGATTTGGAAGAAATCCGTTTCTATCATCCCCTTCCAAAATGATATCAGTTAAAAACCGGGCCGAGCAATTGCCAAGCTGTGCTCGTCATAAAAACCTCAAAACATCATGGATATGGATGTCCAATAAAATCAATAGAGATCTTGCACCGCCAGAGCACAGTGACGCGTGAAGCTTTTGAATAAAATGGCTTGAAATTTTTACTCGTCAATTAACTACCTAGTTAACCGTTGGCTTCAGTTGAGGCTAACATCTTTGTTCTGTTTAAAATCAATAGAGGTCTTGCTTAGCATAACAGTTTCTGAAACTGCCAAGTAGAGCCACTAAAAATTGGTTTTCACACCTCGAAATCTGATTTTGATTTGACCTACACCTCTTTGGCTGCTTAGACTGAAAAATGAATTGGGTTCTTGCTCTGACATAGAACAATACTTCGTCAAGGACAAAGACAGTGACCTGCAGTCGCCTACCAATCTGATGCTTGTATTTACAATACTATAAAGCACTTTGGAGGATAAGAATCAATCAATCGGCTATTTTAAAACTGTTTTCATAGATAGGGTGCACCACACGACAAGGTTCATAGAATTCAAGCTAGTGCCTGAGGTTGCGTTACGCATCCAAGAGATGGAGCTATGCTAAAGGGAATACAATACAATACAGCTTGATTTATATACAGATGCTCGCCAATTTACGAACATTTGTGTTACGAAAAACGGTACATACAAACATGTTTGTGGGTACTATATACCGAAAAATGTTTGGACAGAGATGCTCTAAGTTTGATTTTGTATTGCGCGCCTTTTTCTGACCAAGCTGGCTTGCGATTCGTTGCGTTCTGTGCTTCACGCACAGACACATTGGAGGTTTCAAGGGCTGGATGTTTACACGACAGACACCAAGCTGAAGTGTTGCCAACGAGTTCAGGCACAGAGTCGCCGAGCTCGCTTACGATTGGCTGCCTAGAATATGTGGGCGAGGAGGAAATCCCTCTTACCAGTTGACACTCTGAGGGGGAGGTGCTGAGCTCGCTTACGATTGGCTGCGTAGAGTATGTGGGCGGGAAGGATATCCTCTTCCCAGTTGAGGAGGCAAATGGTGATGCAAAACACAAAGGAATGCCACGTACTTCAGTAATTACATGCCAGCAGCTTCAGTAATGGCTTACTGAAGACCCAAGGATATATATCATCGTACTACAGTCGGTGTGAATTTAGTTTACCTCTTGTCGAGTGTCTGTGTTTTGGACTTCCCCGTTCAGTGTTTCACTAAAAGGACAACAGACGTCACTTTTTTTGTTTTTTTAACTGACACCAGAAAAACGTTTTATAGCATCTAAAATACCCAAAATACCCAAAACGATATGATATTTTAGTCAAATGCAAAACACCAATAAAAATGACTTAAAGTGTCCAAAATCTGCAAAAAATTGAGCTGCGAATTGGGCATTTTCAGAAAGTCCCGCCCCAATTTTGTGACATCAGGCCAAGACGTCTTGCATTGCTGGGGAATCAAAACAATGGCTTCAGATTCGGAGAATATGCTTTCTTGTTACACATCCAGTTATGAATATGATTCAAATAGTCCTGATGAGCAAAGCATACATGTTTGCAGTCGATTAAAGAATTTATTTGGGCCATTTTGAGGCAAACGGGCGGGGGGGGGATGTCTCAAGAAGAGGCAGAAAAATGGCGACCAGCTCCGGTGAGGAAAAAAACAGTACAGCAAAATACATTGACGTGATGGAAAGACGCTACAATGCGTCCTTTTTACGGTGAGGAGGCGGTCCTTTTCTGACGTCACGTACGGACTCGTCACCAACTCAAAAACAAGACTTCCTGAATGTTCAGCGCGAGTCTTAGGACGTAAAATATAGCTATATGCGGTGGAATCTTCTGAAAATACGCCCAGTAGAAGTCATGTGAAGCCATTTTACAAATCATGGACACAACTTGTCCGAGACGTCGGTTGTCCTTTAAACATACGTTCCATACAAAATATAGAACTAAAGCAACTTATGACCAAATTCACCTTAGAAACGACCGCTCGGAACTTATCTTGTGTGTAAGGTGGGGAGCGTCTAGAGCAGTGGTTCTTAATCTTGTTGGAGGCACTGAACCCCACCAGTTTCATATGCTCATTCACCGAACCCTTCTTCCAATGACTGTGCCTACTAACTGCAGTCTAGACTGAGAGGTGGACCTCTGTGGCGGAGGATCCACCGAACCCCTGAGACCGACTCACCGAACCCCTAGGGTTCGATCGAACCCAGGTTAAGAACCACTTTACTCGAGTGTTTTCTTACTCAAGAATATTCTCAGGAACTTGGATGAGGTGAAAGTGTGAACACCGATGTGAATTTGCCCTCAAATTTCAAAACTAAAAGTGTTCTTATTCCAAAAAAATGCGGTCGGCTAGTAAGTGAAATATAAATGAAATAAGAATCCATCCATTCCATCCATTTTCCGTACCGCATATTCCTCATTAGGGTCGCGGGGGTGCTGGAGCCTATCCCAGTCGTCTTCGGGCACTAGGCGGGGGACACCCTGAATTGGTTGCCAGCCAATCGCATGAAATAAGAATATTTTTTTTTAAGTCCCAAAAAATACATACAATATTTTTTTGAGGATTAACTTGGAAACCTAGAAATTTCTCCAAATCGGCTTTCACACATCAGGTAGGAGGAGCTTGAAACTGAGTTATTCCAAAGCCAAATTTCCAAAACAATAATCAGTTGAAAAGACAGTGACCTAGCAATCTGACTTTGACCTTATCTACTGCAAACCTCCTGGCTGAGACATATTTCAAAATCAATATTTTCCTTGCTCCGAAATAGAACAAGAGTCCTTTCGAAAAACATAAGTTTCTTTATCTCACATGGACCAATAAACACTGCAACCCTGAAGAAGCTCACTATTCAAATCTTTCTTTGACATGTTCGCAAAACGCTTCAAATGCAAACCGTTTTAAACGTGTGCGGCATCGCTTTGACAATCGATAGTCCCTTTTGCTGAAAGTCTGAGTGTGTTTGCGCCCGGTGAACTTCCAAGCCAGTGGGCAACATCGGTGACCTTTAGGGGAAGAAAGCCCCTGTTCCTGTCATGGCAGACCCACGCTGCTTTGCTGCATGGAAAGGGCACACCGTGTCGATACAAGAGTGGTCTTCTGGCCAGACCCCCACTAGCTCGCTGCGATGTACAAAGTATAAACCACCACGTCTGGAGGTCTATGTGGCGTCACTATTGTGTGTCTTATGTACGTCCTGAGGAGTTTGGAGGAAAACAAACAGAGCACAATAGGTACGCTGTTGTTTTTGAAGTGTTTGCATTGTTTTCAAGACTGCCCAAAGATAGATCAATTTGACATCAATCTGGTGTGGTGCCATCTATGGTTTTGTGGTACTAACTAAAGGATGACATGCAACACAATGCAAACCATTTCTTGATTGACTTTAATGCGAAAGTAGCAGACACCAAAATCCCCCCACCCAAAAAAATTACAAACACCAATTATGGAGTCATCATTTGTTTTTCTTTTTCTGAAAACAGTACCTTAACTCATTCCTTCGAACTGAAATTATACAGGGACAGCTCAGTAGTCAAAGGGTTTGCACGGCCACTTGCAGAGATCGTAAGTTCAAGACCCGGCTGGCCTCCCTGTATGGAGTTTGCATGTTCTTCCGGGCCCGTGTGGGTTTTCTCTGGGTTAGTTTCCTCCATATTCCAAAAACATGCATGGCAGTCTGATTGAACTCTCTAAAATTTCCATAGCTGTGACTGTGGGTGCGGTTGGTTGTTTGTCTTTGTGTGCCCTGCAATTGGCTGGGAACTAGTTCAGGGTGTCCCCCTCCTAGTGCCTGAAGATGTTTGGGATAGGCTCCAGCATCCCCACGATCCTAATAAGGATTTAGCGTTCTGAAAATGGATGGATGGAATTATACAGGTCAATAGCCAACTGTCATCAGGGAAGACTTGATCAGTTATATAATTATGTTCATGATATTTTAATTGATATTGAAATAAATACAATAAAATATGACACAAAATAAAATTTAATTACATGCAAATAAAAAGCATACATCTGAATAGATTTGATTATAATTAATATAATTTTGAGAATACAAATACAACATTTACAGACACTCCCCTACTTACGAACATTCGAGTTACGAACAATGGTACATACAAATGTTTTGTAGTAACATATGTAGTATTCTCTCCAGTTGTACATGTACGTGTATGTATGCCTATATTTTGTTAAATGTTTGTTTTTCTGTACAAACCAATACAGGTTACTTATACAGGCCTTAAACATATTTATATAAACCTTAAACATACTAAAATAAGCATTAAATATACATTCCATACAAAATATAGAGCAACCTACGAACAAATTCACCTTACAAACGACCATTCGGAAAGTATCTCGTTCGTAAGTTGGGGAGTGTCTGTATTAAAGCATACAATTCATTCAAAAAAAAAAACATAAAAATAAATATTAATGGATTGAAAGATTCCAGTGTTAAATTGAATATCCCCAAAAATAGATAGAATCCCGTAAAGGACACATTTTTACTCATGTACGTTTTATTCTACAATATTTAAATGTGTGAATTTTGCCTTCGCACTAGGTCAAATGTGCATCCTTCTTATTTACGAGACTAGCACTCAACCCTTGTTTACATCCTTCAGTATGATATTTTATGTTGTTTTTTTTTTTTTTCACTGGCCTTTGATGTCCGTGATCTTTCTGATGGTGTCGTAAGATGGAAGAGGTCATCCTCTCATCTCATCTCCCACCCAAGAGACACTTTCATGTTCCCAGCAGCAAGCCAACACCTGATCTGGACTGCACTAGTCTGGCCATTGGCCGCAATCCGTCCATATATCTCTCTCTCTTTCTCAAACACACACGCACAAACACACACACTATATAATTATCTGGACCATGATAGCATTATTGACACCAACGCTCTTTTACAATTTGCCCACAGCAACCTGTTTGACTCCCACCGCACGAAGGGTCTTTTTTTTTTATGGGATTGACTCTGAACGATGATAATCTGCAACGATGTGATAAAAATGCCCGCTGCAGTGTGGAAAGGCAAGACTGTGTCTGTTTGTGACACGTTTATTGGGGATCATCCTTGCCCTGTGCTTTGCCACGTTTGCTGGAAATCACTTAGACAATCAGTTATTTTTTCAGCCCGAACAGCATTCTGGCCAAAATATAAGGATGACATTTTGTTTTTCGTGTCTTTTATTCCACCAAGAGTAAAGCGCGAGTTAGCAGATTGTTTGGGTGGTCGAATTTTAATGTAGAGATGTGTGACTTTGCCAGTGTGTGATGAGTTCTGAGATAACCATCCATGTTTTAAATAATCAAAACTAAGCCTCCATCTTTGAAAGTTGGCTTTCGCAAGCGGTACCTTTTTTTAACAATTGGTTTTTTTTCTGAATCAGAAAAAAAACATTTAATAGTCCCAAAGTGACTATTATCTACAGCAGCAGGATTGAGAGGGGTGGGGGTGAGGTGGGTCCCAAAAAAAGTAGCGCATATACAAAACATTGACAGAAGACTGAACTGTACAACTACACATAAAAGTTTCATAATAATAACTGGACATAGTGCAAAGTATAAAAATACAGTATGAATCATATATGACACTGTATTTACTCTAATTTTTTCATGTCTGTTTGTGAAGAGACCTGACAGCAGTCGGTTGGTAGTTTTATTTTGTTTGGTGGTTATTTGTTAATGTATTTTTCGAGTGCGCACAAATCTGGCAACCCAAGAGTATGTTTGAATGCAAAGGGGGATGATGCTACCTCAACGAGAAAGTATCAAAGTCTCGCCTTTGAATTGAGGCATTTTTACATGTTCTAGTGTCGGTCTCGGGCCAGTTTATGAATGAATTTAAGAGCATTTAGGGTTGCCTTAATTCATGTAGTTTTGTCAAGATTTAATTCATTATTGTTGAAGTGATAGTATCGCATTCCTATTTTAGGTGTTTGTCTCTTTTTACATTCATATTTTGATTTCAGTAAATAAATAAATGCTACTCACAGCTCCATACTTGAGTATTTTTGTCACTGTTAACCAGTGTTGGGCCGAACATGTCACTCGGCCTTCAGTAGTGCTACGTCTGAATCAATCCGCAGCTGTCACTGTAAAAAAGTGTGGTGTGATTTACGACACATCCTGTACTAGAATTAGCCAGCAAATAACTTAAACTATTCACATTTTTACTATAAATGTGTAGATTCATGATAAGCTCAATAAATTGCAATATTATTTGGTATTTTTGCTAGTTTCGGAGCGGTCCAACCTTTCCTAATGATGTCCATCTATTCTTGAAAAGTTTGTCTTGAAAATAGATTTGACAGTATACCTGCAACCAAATCCACTTCGTCTCCTTAAGCCATTATGGGATGACAAAACCGCTATTAAATCAACACGAAAATGTATTGGCTTATGTCGCTGAATAAAGATGCAGTGTGCTAGCTCTGGCTAGTATATTCTTACCACTTGTGGCTAGTGATAATATGATAGGCTAGTGACTAGCAATTGTGTGACTAGCCAATCATAATTTGCGAAAACTCAAAACTCTGGTGTTTCCAGCGCCTTTGAGCAGGCCCTGCGTGTCACCAACTCGAACTCTGTTTGGTTAAAGCAACAGTTTGATCGACACTTATTTCATGCTACTGGGCCCACAGAACTGATTGTGAATTCACTGATTGTAATTTGAAAACACACATCTAGAAACAGCGCAACAGGGGAAAAATAATGAAAGGAAGCTGAAAAACAATTTGAAATTATTTAATAAGAATTCATGGACAAAATATAATTCACATTAGTCTGTGATTCAGATATTTTTAGGCCAGCATAGAAGGCCTGACGGCCCACCACTGCTGTTAACGTGGTACTTTCACAAAAACGTATTTGGAGGACGACATGTCACTCTTGAGTCATAATCCTCTCAAATAAAGCTTTTCCTACTTGAGACTTATTTTCTACTTACTCCCACCTGTGGCTGAGTACTACCAGTCCTCTGACGCTTCTGTTTTAGGTCATGCGAGTCTGTGTGTGTGTAATAAATGTGTATTTCCATGTGTGCACTTGTGTCCAGATTGTTCATGTATCAATACATCCATTCGAGAAGACACACATCTGAAAGTGTCTCTGAGAACTATCCAAAATAAGAAAGAATTCACTTGGATGTCATCTCATTGTGTGCTAATGATGTCTTGAAGTACACTTTTCCGGTGGTGAACGGCTTTGGAGTGGCCCTATATATAAAGTACCTTGTTAAGCAAAGGTGGTCGATAGCGTCGACGGCGTTTGTGTGTCCTCATTATCTGCAGGATGTCCCTCAGTTGGAGAGGAGAGCCGAGGAGGCCCTCATCGATGATGAGCCCACGCACTTGTGTGTGGGAGCCATCACACTCATCGATCCCACTCATAATCTCCCCATGACCCCCTAAGCAGCTTGAATTACACCAGTGGGCAGTGCCTTCATTGTGTGTGTATTTGGGGAAGGAAGGGGGTATTGAGAGCAAGGGCTGGGGGTCTCCATAATTACAGTAGATGGAGATTGTATCGCAGAGACCTGCACGCGAGGGAAAGTGGATTAAGTGGGGAGCATGAAGAGGTGTGAAGAACGGTGAAGGTTCTTCATGTGTAGTCCAGATAGCACTGATGCAGTCTCAGTGCTCTTTAGCCTGCACTGTTTTGTCAATAAAGAGATTCCGTTTGGCTATTTCTTGGGAAACGTCAATATTTTGATGTGGAGCATCTATTCACTGGGAGAAAAAGCCTCTCCTCTTGACTTTTTTTCACTCATTCACTGCCATTGCCGAATTTATTCAGGAATTGAAAATATGGCAGAGAGCGCCATTCACGAATTTGTTCGGGTTTTGGTTTTTCATGCTTGGGTGTCGATAAACCGCTGGTCAGACCTCTGGCAATGTTTTTCCCTTCCACAAGGGGCAGCATTTCCCTTTTTTCCATGTTAGCGCTTTGTTCCAGCTTCAGCTGTTGTTAAAGCGCTATGTATATCAACATGTATGTATTGTATTTTGTACAGGCGCCCCCATTTTAAGATCAGATAACTCCAGACCTATATAATTTAGGAATTAACTCTCTTTTCTGATTAAAGAAGAGAGCCTAAGGTTTCTCACTCTGCATTGAATGTTTATGTAGTCCTTATTCTGTGGGTCCTGGAATTTAAGTGACAATGACAAAAACCATGGCACTGGACTGGACGCGTTTTTGTACATCTGGCAGTGAATGAGTTAATTCACTGAAAAGATCCATCCATGTTGTAATTTGATTGTCCTCAAGTGCTGGAGGCTATCCCAGCTGTCTTCAGGCACTTCAGACACTGAACTGGTTGCCAATCACATGGCACATATAGGCAAACAACCATTTGAATGTGGAAGGAAACCAGATTACTCATAGAAAACCCGGAAAAACGTGGAGAACATACAAATGCTTCACAGGAAGGATTTGGAATTGCACTTTGCACGTCTGCACTGTGATGTCAATGTGCTATCAATTCATCCAACACAAGGCTCTAACTACTGTATTTTCCTTTGTATAAAGCGCACCAGCAAGGAGTAGTGAGTGTATTTTCCTACATTTTCCATATATAAGACGCACCGGAGTATAAGGTGCACCTTCAATGAATTAAAAAAAAATATCTAAATATAATACAAAAATATATCAATGTTTTTCCAAATATAAGGCACACCACATTATAAGGCACTACAGTAGAAGCTGAAATTACGCACGACTTCTTCTACAGAGGGAAATGGAGATAGTGGCTGCTGACAGTAGTTGCGACTCCTGTTCAGAATCAGAATCAGAATCAGAATACCTTTATTCGTCCCGCAATGGGGAAATTTGCAGTCCACAGCAGCAATTGAAGAGGGATCGGGTTGGGGTTGCGACTCAATATTACTTCACATACAAGATGCACCTGCGTATAAGAGGCAGGGTCATCTTTTGAAGAAAATCAAGGCTTTTGGGTGCACTTTAAACACCGGAAAATACAGTCATAGGAAAGTAGTCATTGATGTGAATAGATTGTAAAGTAATGCTGACTTTATCAAAATAGAGCACTAATGCTCAAATGTAACCATATTGTCAGTTTTTACATATCCTGTTTTTGAAAAACAGTAGTTCCAACATTCCATATATCCTGGTAGGGGTTAAAAGTGACAATTCCCAGATACAAGACAGTAATTCAAACCACAGAACAGCCACAAATGATTGACAGCAGTACAGAGTATAATAAGCTTTATGGTTCTTTTATTTTTATGACACAATTCCAACAATAACGTCTCCTTTTACGTGTCCTTTTGGCTCATTCTGCTTATTTTTCACCCAGAGAGAGTGAAAAGGGGAAAAAAAGGCTCGGGTGTCATATGATGGTTGTCATACGAGTGGGCCTGTACATCAAACCGGATGACCTTATCCTCTGTGGCAGTCACCACGATTGTGAGTGTGCGTTGTTCTTGCAGGGGGAAAAATGCTAGTAGGGCAGCCAGCGTGTATGGAGGTATATTAGAGGCGTACCGTCTTTTGTCTTTTGTCCGCATGCTCGGTTCTTCACCTAAAGTACAAAAATGCTAAGCCTGCTGCCGAGGTGTCAACGGGCTACGCTGAGGCAACTCCTCGAGTATCGGATTTCACAGGTGGAAGATTATCATTGATTCGCTCACGGAGCTGTCAGTCTGCCCTCAGCCACCAGGAGCAGGCTGACTGACGGGCGCGGGGATGGGTGGCCCGCAGCCAAGCACCGGGAAGGATGGAGGGAGATTGAAGGAGGGATAACACACAGGGATGGGGGGTGGGGGGTAATTGATGAACGTTTGGTTTGCAGGGGGGAAGTGGAATGAGATGGACAGAGATGTCCGGAAAAGAGAGATGGGGGTGGGAAATAAGGGTTGAGAGCGGAGAAAATGGAAGTGATGAGACACACTGACAGTGGGGGTGTATTCCCCAGTGGACAGCAACGCAATAAATATGTTTGTTGTTTGATCTTGATCCAAATTCAATGATGTTTGATAGATGTATTTGCTTTTGGAATGACCTTGATTTATGCAGAAATTGGTTTAAAAAAAAAAGTAATTTTGATCCCCATTAACTCGTTCACTGCCAGATGTGCAAAAATGTGTCCACTCCAGTGCCAGGGTTTTTATCATTGTCACTTGAATTCCAGGACCATTAGAATATTGAGTTTTAGGACTAAATAAACATTAAATACAGTGTTAGAAACCTCAGACTATTTTCTTTCATTAGAAAAAAAAGTTATTTCCTAAATTATATGGGTCTGGAGTTATATGAGCTTGAAATGAGGGTGGCTTTCCAAAATACAATGCAATACATACATATTGGTTTATATAGCGCTTTAACAACGGCCAAAGCTGGAATAAAGCGCTAACATGGAAAAGAGGGAAATGCTGCCCCTTTGTGGAAAAGAAAAAAAACATTGCCAGAAGCCATGACCAATGCTTTATCGGCACCCAAGTATCAAAAAACAAAACCCAAACACATGACGCTCTACGTCATATTTTCAATTCCCGAATAAATTCGTGAATGGCAGTGAATGAGTTAATCTCACAACACGACACCTCCGAAAGGAAACACCTGATACTGTGTAACGTGGCTCGATAAAATAAGCATTGTTTTAATGCATTTCCACGATGAAGACACAGTAAGACCAATAACCCAATAAGTACAAGAGTAACCTAGACAACTCAGTCACATGGCAACTTCTTCATGGATAACAGCCAGCTATAGATTCAGACCTCGTTCCATTTCCTTAATCGGATTTATATCCGCTAAAATGTCTCCTTTCTTAAAAAAAAATCATGTGCGCTTCCTGGCTTATTGTGTCATATCGCAATGTACAACATTTACATTTCAAGCATTCGGCTAATGCGCTCTCCCTGGAACGAAGATATGATAAATGTATGGGAGTGACACCTCTTCTTTGTCGTACAACGTCATTGAATGTGTATAAATCTTGTTTGTGAGATGCCTTCAGTGTCTCTGCTGTGTATGTACTGTATATAGAGCACTTTAATCAACCAACCGGCTGCTGCACACGCGCACACACACACACGCACACACACACACACACACACACACACACACACTTTGGTTTCTCCCATTGCGCTCTCATACACATTACACACACCCAGCAGAGATGGCCTCAAAGAATCGCCCTCATATTGTAAAATGTCAGCGATTCAACATTTTTATGTGAGAGCCATAAACCAATCAATTGTGATTGTTTGGCTTCGCTGTGGCATCCTATAGTGCGGGACAAGATGGAGGCTAATAAATGACACCAGTGAGTCATGCCACATGTCAAGTACGAAGAGATGCAGCACAGATGTACAGTATATATAATGCATTGTATATATAAATGTATTGACGTGATGGAAGGACGGCTACAATGTGTCCTTTTTTTCGGTCAGGGGCGTTCCTTCAGTGACGTCACGTACGGACTCGTCACCAACTTAAAAACAAGACTTCCGGAATATACAGCGTGAGTCTTAAAACATAAAATATAGCTATATGCTGTGGAATCTTTGTAAAATACGCTCAGTAGAAGTCATTTGAAGCCATTTTACAAATTATGGACACAACTTGTCCGGAGACGTCGGTTGTCCTTTAAATTTTATTAGTCACCAAGACTTTGGAACTCCAAACTGATTGAAATGCAAAGTAATTCCCATACATGCAGTTCAAGCACCAATCAGCATCAGCCATTAAACAACCTCCCATCATGCCATTGCCGTGATCTCACTGTGACCATCAAGTGCAAATATGACCTCCATAAGAGTTCCATTGTTTTTTTTTTTTTGTTTTTTTTTTTTTTGGTGCAAGTGGTGACACATTATTTACAGGCGGCTGCCTGCTGTCTCCGCATCACCTCAAGGTGCCTGTGTCACGCGCACGCACAAGCAAAAACCTCACCGCCAAGAAGACACACAACTGGCTGCTCGTCCCTTGCCTCTTGTCACACAACCCCTGCCCCCCATCTCCTTCTGTCCCTTGAGCCTGACACTTCACCACCACCTCCTACTTTTGTCTCTCTGTCTCTCTGCGTATGTGTCCGTACATGTATGCTCGTGTGTGTGTGCATGTCGCATGTTGAAATATGACGGTGTCTGTACTGTATATGTCGACAAACCTTGATCGCGACTGATGGAGGAAGCCCATGTGGCACAAATAGACAAAGAGACAGAGTGGTCCGTACGGGTCAAATTTGGAAGTGGAAAAGGCCACAACCAGTCACGCACTGTTGATCACTTACTCACGTAGGGAAGAGTACACATTGGACACTAAAGGTCACTTTTGTCGTAAGAAGACTCAGGAAAATGTAACCACCAAATTAAGGTCTCCTTCAGGGACAGGAGAACACATTTAGGAAGTGTAAGTGAAGTTTACAACCCCTGTTTAAAGGACAACCGACACCATTTTTTTTTTTGTTTGTTTCCTAACTGACGTCAGAAAACCGTTTTGTAGCATCTAAAATACCCAAAACACATAGGCTGATATTTTTAGTCAAATGCAAAACACCAATAAAAATGACTTAGTGTCACAAAACTACTTCAAAATGACCTCAGGATGGCGAGTTTCAGAAGGTCCCGCCCCTTGTTCGTGACATCACGCCAAGACGTCTTACCTTGCTCGAGAAGATGCTTTCTTGTTACTCATCCAGTTTTGAAATGGAAGAATGGATGGAAGAAGAAATAAATAAATTGATAAATAAATAAATAACTTGACAAATAAATACATACATAAATACATAAATAAAATAATAAATACAACTGCAGCTGCTATGCTTTTTCTGACTTTTGTATTTCATTAGATATTAAAAATGCCACTCCTTTAGGTAGGTGTGAAAATATGCCAATACTCACCTGTATCGCATGTTTATCTCGCAGCCCAGCTTACCTTATTTTTTTTCCAGTGTATAAGGCGCACCCAAACGCCTTGATTTTCTTCAAAAGATGACCCTACGCCTTATATGTGAAGTACTAAAATGTGAAGACCACAACAGGTCTCTCAAGGTCTCTACTGTCAGCAGCCACAGACTCCATTTGAAACACCTGTAGAAGAAGTCATGTGTAACACCAGCCTTTACTGTGGCACCTTATAATGTGGTGTGCTTTATGTTCGGAAATATATATATTTACATACTATATTGAAACATTTTTCATTCATTGAAGGTGCGCCTTATGGTCTGATGCGCCTTATATATGGAAAAAGTTTGAAAATACACCATTCATTGCGCCTTAGACTACGGTCCGCCTTATACACCGTAAAAAAACGGTACTCAGAGAACACAAATACTAAAACTAAGACTAAAAAGGCAACTGAAATGAAGAATCAGCTGTTGTCAGAGCACTATATAGACACAGTAAAGTCTCGTTATATCGATATTCTCGGGAGTCGGAAAAAATATCGATATAACCGGACTATCGATATATCCGATCCTGCGGTATGTAAATTATCTCCTTGCGTTCATAGAAATAGTATCGTAATAAGCAGTACTATCGATATAACGAGACTTTACTGTATATGTATTGTATTGTATTTTTGAAAATAAAGTGAAGATCTGCCACTTTCAAACCATGGCCAATCATCAACATCTGAATCATTGAGGTCGCCCACTTTTGAAGTATGACGGAAATTACACTTCACGTGGTAGTGGTACTTGACGTGTTTATTTTTTGTTAAAATCCTTGATAAAAAAATGGTGGTGCTTCTACTGGCTGGAAGGGATCAATGAAATTTCAAGGCATTTCAAATTGATGTGATATTCGAGCAAATTAAGTTACAAGATTGTTCACAGAACAAATTAAACTCCCAAATCAAGGTCCTGCTCTATTTTCAATCATCCTGTTGGCTTAAGTGATTGAAAGCAAAAATCTTGTGTCAGAAAACCGCTAATTAATGTCTATCTGCGTTACGTTCAAGAGCACTTGACAAGCCAGCTGAGTGTTAACAAGCAACGAGTGTTACTTAGTAATCTGCAATGACTCTCCAGCGACAGCTGGGAGATGATGGAGGTGGATTACTTTGAGAATGTCGACACTCAGGTAAAATCCCCCCTTTTCCAATCTTTCACTCATGAGCCGTCGTCATGCTGCAGGAAGGAAATCAATTATACCCCCACCCCCTTTCCGCCACGCACACCTCCCGTCACAAATGGCCACCGCACAGGACCGAAGAAAGATTCCACAGCAACAGAAATCAAGGGATAATGAATTATTCCATTTTGGAGGGGAAAAGGAGGGCAGGCAGTGACAGATGTGGGATGCGTTTAATGAAATGCAACTGGCCTGTCAAGTTATCCAAGCAGAAAGGATGCGGATACCTCCCACGGATGCTCTACAAACAGGATGCTGGAAGTCAGCCTGGGGCCATTCTCTTACTTATTCCTCAGCCTGTCGACGGATTTGTTTTAAATTGTCTCACGTGCACCTTATTAAGGGTTATGTTGGACTTGTTCGAGCGATGTGTACACGTTTCGGAAGTATTCGTTAATTTCTTTGAGGGGGAAAATCGTCCGATTGCAGTTCTATTTCTGAAGAGCTAGAGGGAGCTCACCCTTCTCCCCAAAGCCTCCAGGGCACCTACAGGGGCCCACTAGGCCAAGGGCCGTGAAGTCCTTAGGGGTGGGGGGGGAGTCAGATCTGCTGTGAGAGGCTGAATGCAACACACACACACATAGAGGAGAACTGACCCTGGCAGCACAATAAAGGAAAACATTGATGGAGGTCCTGGCAGAGGGGCTGTGAGGACTGGTCCTGAAAAAAAAAACATCCAACTATTTTGGTATTTTAAAAAAACATTAAAAATACCACTTTGGAGAAGGCTTGCTCAATGGGTAAAAAAAAATCCAAGGTCTAAAGCTAGTCGGCAGTCTGAGCGATAAACATCCATTTTGTGAATTCTGTTCTTTAAATGGGGCGAAATATTGATCTGGCTCAGCTGGCCCTGTCGTGCCTTCTTTCACTATGTGTGTGTGTGTGTGTGTGTGTGTGTGTGTGTGTGTGTGTGTGTGTGTGTGTGTGTGTGTGTGTGTGTGTGTGTGTGTGTGTGTGTGTGTGTGTGTGTGTGTGTGTGTGTGTGTGTTCGAGAGAGAGAGAGTCCATGCGTGCGGGCTTTGTTTTTTAGGGCCCAGTGGGGGTGGCGGACATAGGATGTTACCATGGATACGGCCTCAAACTCGCCCCCCCCCCCTTCCCCTTTCCCCTTGGTCCTCACCCATCAGCGTCACCTTCCCACATACACACACACATGCATACAGTCCAACGAGGTGTAAAAGTTCAGGTGTTTAAACACACAAAACACGGGCACCGAATCGGTGTGGTGGTCAAGAGATGTGACACATTTCCAAGGTGTTTCCATTCATGTCACTCTCAAGGCCCATCAGATAAAGATAAATACAAAAGTGGAGCCCGGGGGGCGGCAAGTAACACACGCACACACACACAGGAAGGAAACAGACAATGATGGTTGAGAGAAAAATCACATAACACTAATAGGAGACTCAGACTCATCGTTCATCATTTCCTTTCAATTTAGCCTCTGTCTTCAGACACACACACACACACGCACGCAAACACACGCACACCTTGCACTTATTGTGAGGTATGCGCAAAATGTATTGATTCCTTGATGCTTTACTCAGATGAAAACCAGACTTTTGTGCACCTCCAAAATACACACAAACATGTATGCGATCACACACACACACACACACACACACACACACACACACACACACACACACACACACACACACACACACACGTGTTTGGGAATGAGACATAACGATGACTGCCAGCTAAAGCAAGTTAAATGCCCCTCATAAGAGCAGTGACAGAAATGTATTGTCTCCTAGCAAAATAGCATCAATATACTCTCTCACACACGCACACACACACACACACACACACACACACACACACACACACACACACACACACACACACACACACACACACATGAGAGAGTGATTCGCCCAACTAAATTACATTTGGAAGCAGCAATGAGCAAACTGATCGCCAAACGTTGCTGTCATTGATGTCATTCTGATGGTATGGACAAATGAATGTTTGGCGCCTTATTTAGCAATATGTCTGTGTAAGTTGTCAGTTGTACAGGAGTGGTCCATTGATGAAAATGTTTCTTCAGCCGTCATCTGTACTTCTTTGAAGGTGTCGGACATTTTCCTCCTCATCCGAAAAGCTGGGGAGGACTGGGGGCGGGGAATAGAGGACAAAAAAATGTTGGCAGCCATTTTCTTTTTTGGACGTTCGTAAACCGAAAAGTTCGTAAGCCGAGGGGTTCGTAAACCGAGGTATCACTGTATCTAAATAAAACTAAATAAAGCACAATTTGGTCTCTACAATGATGCAGATGATGAACGATTCCAGAGGATTTCATTGCGAGGCAGGATGTGGCCGCCGCCGGGGGAGGGGCACGGGGTGGATCGATACGCCCAGGGTCAGTTACAATATTTAGGGTCACATGATTCCAGGGCCAAAATAAATCAGGATGTGGAACAAAAGAAGAAGGGAAGGGGGGAAAATGCTGGGATGGACCCAAATGGAAGACTGATGGGTTGGAAGGAAAGGTGGACACATTTTCTTCTACTGGAGGATACAAACTCTACCCGTGTCTGGAAAAAGGCATCAGGCAGAATTCGATCCGTTGGAATTGTGTGACTGTGCATCTGCGGCTATGTTCATTATTGATTAAAGAGCCGGTGGTGATTTTCTGACACCGTGTTAAACTGTGAGCGAACAGCTTCGTTGCAATCAGAAGGTCGGAATATTGGATGACATGTTTTCAGCGTCCATTTACAGGAGGATGGTCAACCTCAAAAACAATTTTTCGCCAAAGGAAATAATCTATAGCAAGATCAATCTGTGGCCATCATGAAGCGTTTCATATTTTAACTCATTCACTGCCATTCACATTATTTTTCGGGAATGAAAAATATGATATACAGCGCCATTCCCGAATTTGTTCGGGTTTCGTTTTTTCATGCTTGGGTGCCGATAAAGCACTGGCCATGGCCTCTGGCAATGTTTTTCCCTTCCATAAGGAGGAAGCTTTTCCCTTTTTTCCATGTTAGCGCTTTGTTCCAGCTTCAGCTGTTGTTGGAGCGCTATATAAACCAATATGTATGTATTGCATTGTATTTTTTACAGCCGCCCTCATTTCAAGCTCATATAACTCCAGACCCATATAATTTAAGAATTAACTCTTTTTTCAGATGAAAGTCTAAGTTTATAACACTGTATTGAATGCTTATGTAGACCTAAAACTCAATATTCTGTGGGTCCTACAATTCAAGTGACAATGACAAAAACCCTGGCACTGTAGTGGACACATTTTTGCACATGTCTGGCAGTCAATGCCTTTTTAATTTATTCATTTATCAAATAAATTTTCCTCATCAGACTTCAGTTTAAATGTCATTGACATTGGCAGCATATCTGAACCTCACAAAAATCCAATTTTCTCTTATGACAATGCTTTTGGCCTGACCCTCAGACTACTTCAATTATGCCGCTAATGCTACTGCTAACAAAACTCACTTCATTCACTTTTTTCTTATGAAGGAAGATATTCTAAGGTTTCTGACCCTGTATTGAATGTTTATGTAGTCCCAAAACTCTATTCTGTGGGTCCTGGAATTCACGTGACAATGACAAAAACCCTGGCACTGGAGTGGACACATTTTTGTACATGTCTGGCAGTGAATGAGTTAAAGAAGACACCTTGTCGAACTATTGTGTCAGACATCATTTTTTTAAACCTATCCTCAGCATAAAATATTATTTTACGCCTGCCTCACTATCAAAGCAATGCTGAACACATCTTTCACTACCAAGACAATCGTACGTTTTAGCGTAATAAAAGCCAATTCCAGGTATAGTAATTTATTGAACTACGAAGGAATCCGTAAATCAAAGTTCATTGCGATGGTCATGATAAAGCTTGTTTCAAAAAAGAGGGTAAAACTCAAATCACAAAGAAACATGAATAATAACCATTTTTCTGACATATCACACATACTTCAAGATGGCGCCGCAAAATGGTTGCCTTTACAACAGCTCCAATATTTTGCTCTACTTCTTACTTTTCTCTTCCTTTCATAACTTTGTTGCTGTGAATTCTGAATTTCTCCATTGTGATACGAATAACGGTTATCTAATCTCATCTAATCTAATCTAATGATAAACATCACAATAACCTTAAACTGAACTTTTGTGACCTTATAATAGACACTTTTTATTTGTGCTCATGTGTGCTTTTGCAAGTTTCTGTTTGTGTTATTAATTGCCGCCTTTGTGGCTCCATTGAAGACACCCTGACCTCTGAACCCCTTAACAAGCCTCCTCCCCCACACCCCTGCGGCATTAAGTCTCTCAATCTCACAGTGCCTTAAAAGAAATTAGTCACGCGCTTAAGCACGCGCACGCCGTCCATTGTTGAGTGAGCCCGAAAGTGTGTCAAAGAGGTTTCATGGTTGCCCTTAAACAGCTCCACAGCAGCATTCACACACACACACACACACACACACACACACACACACACACACACACACACACACACACACACACACACACACGAGTCCTTGACCTTGGAACGTGACCCTTAAAAACTAAGACATGGCGCCTGGTAAAGGCTCCACTTACACACACACACACATTGACATACGGAGGTGGGACTAAAATTTTGATGCTTGTTTGACCCACTTTATAAGAAGACAAGCATGACACCCGAATGCAACCTCTTAAACATGCTTTAATACACAGCTAGTCCATAGCGTTGCTTGCCGGGTCGTAGCGTTTTTCGGCTCATTTGCTTTGAGGCTGATGTTCCATGTTTGACTGAGTGACCGTACGTCTCAAAACTGTCCATCTTTGTCAAGACATTTCGGAATGGATGGACTTGTGGAGAATTTTGTATTGACGGAAGATAGTGATTGATTTGGATTCATAGTGAGACAATGAAACCAATGGAAAGACCTCAGATTGAGAAGTGGACATTGGACTTGACAAACCAACATAGACCCTGTCCATACATGTGCACAATAGCCACATTGTTTGAATTTGCATCGGGTCCTGGTGGTGATTGAAAGTGTGTACCGATTATTGATTTCTTACGGAGAAGTTGCTAAAAATCTGGCAGCTAATCCAGACAGGCAGTAGATAATGACGTGTAATGAGCTAATGACTCGCTGAAATATTTAGTAGCGCCTCAATAAGGTTGCACTATTAGAGATTGGCCGGGTCGTTAAGAGGGAGCGTCTGACGAATGGCACCTTCGATTAGTAACGCTGTCAGGCAGGTGCGCGCACACACACACCTAAGAAGATACGCATTTAGATACACCCTCATGGTCTAACATGTGAAAGGAAAAAACATAGCCGCTCGGAGTATCAGGAGTTGGACCATTGATCGGTCAGCTTTTAAGAGAGTGACCTTTTGCAGAGGGCTCCTTTGGCCTTGATAAATCTGATCCGGGGGGCCATCTGTGTCTGGGTGGGAGCGGCCTATCCGGGATGGGACCCCTGAGAGGAAAGCAAGGGAGGAAAGTGGTGGACGGAGGAGGGGGTAAAAAATCAGGGGAGGAGAGGGAAGAGTAAAAGAAGGAAAGGTCAAATGAGGAAGATGGAGGATGTAAAAAAAATGTTTTGGATGGTGAACATGTGATTTTTACTTGAACAAAACACTGTCACAACAATCTAGTTTTTGCTCCGTGCGGTCCACTCAACTCTAATGTACCCCAATGGGATTCTCCTTGGAGCTTTTGCAGGTACTTTCAAGAGTTTTAAAAGTCAACTGTGAAGAATACAATCCCGAAAGGACAAGTCATACCACCCCTTAAAAGTTCAATGATTGATGAACTCTTATGTCTTCAAACTGTACAATAACTAAAACTGCAGTATCCATGTAATCAATCGAAACTACCGACAAGTTTAAGGATCCCAGAGTTGACTTTAAGAGTTAGTAAAGGTCACATGCCCTTATGAAATCGTCCTCACCTGGGATTGTTCTTTATATTTTTTACCATAGAGGGGTGGAAAACAAAATCAACCCAAACAATGAAGCTTTTAGAAATTGTCAAATGACTCTCAATTTGAACACCCTGAAAAACTATACGCCATTTGTTGATATACCAGGAGGTTCTCGGATTACTAAATAACCCAAATCGGGATGCAAATTAGGGAGGACGTAAATAAATCACTTAGCCTATGCTAAGGCAGTTGTGCATATGCAATTAATGTCAATATCATCCTGGAAAAATAAGTAAATAAATAAATAGATAAAGAACTAAATATTTAATTGAAAAATGAAATAACTAAATAAAAAGTACGTCTGTGTAAGCTCTCAGTCGTACAGGAGTGGTCCATCGATGAGAAGGTTTCTTCAGCCGTCATCTGTACAAAAGTGAAGGTTTCGGACGTTTCGCCTCCTATCCAAGACGCTTCGTCAGCGAACTAAAGTCTGACTGGTCGTATCGGCCCCACTGATTGTTCCTACATTCCTGACTAACGATTGGCCTATTACCCCCACTCTTTGATAGGAGGCGAAACGTCCGAAACCTTCACTTTTGTACAGATGACGGCTGAAGAAACCTTCTCATCGATAAATAAAAAGTAAATAACTAAATAAATACTTACATGACAAATGAAATGAATAAATAAGTAAATAAATAGATGAAGAAATAAAGAAATCAACCCTTAAGAAACCGAATAAAAATAAAAAAAATAAAATTAATTAATAGATAAATAGGTAAAGAAATAAATACTTAAATGAAAAATTAAATAAATACAGAACTAAATAAATCAATAAATAACTAAATAAATACATTGAAAATGAAATCAATAAATAACTAAATAAATAAATAGATGAATAGATGAAGAAATAAAGAAATCAATGCTTAAATTAAAAATCTAATAAAAAATAATGATTTAAATAAAAAGATAAATAAATAAATACAATGAAAAATGAAATAAATACATAAATAAATATATAAACAAAGAAATCAATACTTTGATGAAAAACTGATGTCAATAAATACATAAATAAATAGATGAAGAAATAAAGACATCAAAACTCAAATTAAAAATAAACGCATACAGACATAAATAATTCAATAAATAAACATGTAAATAAATTCTCAGACTTGACAATCATATTAAAAAGGGAGGAATACTTTTGTGCCATATGAATATGCCTCCTAGGTAGCTTGCAGAGTTAAAAATAAATCCCCCCCCCCAAAAAAAAAGAATGGCTGGCATTTTAGAATTCCCGGTCCCTGTGTCTTGTTTTCTTTTTAAAATGTTATGTCATCAATTGCCTGAGCTTATACTCACTTTTAGTGTATTTGTTGCATTAATCAACAGTTCAATTATGTCTTTTTAAGATTATAATTTGGTTCACTTTTTTGGTTCACAATTTTACCTTGTTCCTCATCAATTGTTTTCTGTTTAGCTGGGTTGATAGCTTTTTGCATCAAGTGTACAGATGGCTTGTGCGGGTTATTTGTTGAGCCTGATTGATGGGATATTTTAACCTCGCAGTCTACACTCTGCTTTTGGACTCGTTTCAAAATTGAAACAAGTCCAAATTTCACTGTTTTCTATCCATTTTATCACTTTTTCTCTGTCGTCTGCCTGTCTCTTTAATGCTTAACACCCCCCAACCTCCAGTGCTGCGTTCTTGACCAATCACGTGGCTTTAACTAAAGACTGGGGGCGGGGAATAGAGGACCAAAAAAAAGTTGGGTGCCATTTTCTTTTTTGGAGAACGGCCTCACTCTCTGTCTGTAACCCCCCGCCCCTTACTGCTGCATTGTTGACCAATCACGTTGCTTTAGCCGAAGCCTGGAATAGAGGACAAAAACAGTTGGCTGCCATTTTCTTGTTCGGAGAAGTCAAACCATTGCACGTTTGAGTGCATTCGTGCGAGTTTTTGTCCCTCCATATTGAGCAAGATCCTTTGAACTTCTGTATCCACCTGTTGCCAGCTTTGTTGTCAATGAAAACAGCCCCAGATTTTGGACATAGTCCAAGTGTGACAAATTTCAGAAGAGACCATTATCCTTTGATTGTGAATACACTTTGTTTGCTTTTTTAGTGTTTTTTTTCCTCATGTAAAATATGTTCCTTAACTCATTCACTGCCAGACGACGTGCAAAAATGTGTCCACTTCAGTCCCAGGGTTTTTGTTATTGTCACTTGAATTCCAGGACCCACAGAATATTGAGTTTTAGGACTACATAAACATTCCACACAGCGTAAGAAACCTTAGACTTTCATCAGAAAAAAAGAGTTGATTCCTAAATTATATGGATCTGGTGTTATCTGAGCTTGAAAGTGGGGCGGCTGTCCAAAATACAATACATGAAGCTGGAACAAAGCGCATACATGGAAAAAGGGGAATGCTTCACCCTAGTGGAAGGTAAAATACATTTCCAGAGGCCATGGCCAGTGCTTTATCGGCACCCAAACAATAAAAAACAAAGCCCGAACAAATTCGCGAATGAGTAGAGCGCCTTTCATTTTTCAATTCCCGAATAAATTTGTGAATGGCAGTGAATTGGATTGGATTGGATTGGATTTGCCTTTATTAGTCTCGCAGTGGAGAAATTTTCATTTCACAGCAGCAAAGTTATGAAAGAAATGAAAGTAGAAGTAGAATAGGTTAATAAATCCTGCTGGATGTTATCTAGTCAATGCTCTTCTCACAGCATTCATAGAGCTTTACCTCCAACTGGCGCGGTAAAAAGACACATTCAGGTTGTTTCCTCGCAAACATTCAGCTACACGTGTAAATTCGAAACTCCAATTCAGCACACAGAAACACTCACATACACAAACATACGGATGCACTCACACACACCATTACTCTTTCTTTCTCTCTATCTGCTATGTTTAATTCCCTTCGGAAAAGACAGGTGCAAGCGTTGATTGAGCCTAAGCTAGATTTAGCCTCGGCTCTCAGTGTGCGTCCAGCTGCACGCCTCAGCCCACTGAGATCGATGTCCAAGCAGCCAGCAGGCAGGCAGCCAGTCAAGCGGGCTGCGCCCAGCGGGCAGAGGGGCCTACGGCTCTCCCCCGGCCCCGCATACGGCCGCGCTTCACTAGGCGCATTGGTCAGACCGCAGCGGGGCACCAGCGCCGTGCCAAGCCCAATCACTGCAGCCCCGATGCAGGCGGGATGTGTTGCGGGCCCAAAGCGATCTTGGACTTGCACCTTTGGAGCCTCCAAACTTCTCCTGCATGCTTCTTCATTCAGCCCTCCTCTCCTCACTCCATCCATCTCGGAGCTGCTTTGATTCGGGCCCCTCTCTTCCAGCCTCAGCCTTTCTCCAGCCAACCACAGTTTCCCATTGATTTATCGATTGCTGTCTGCCTGTGGGAGAGCGGCCGTAGTCTCCCTCCGCTTCCCCCTCGCCCCCGCTGCATGGATTTGTCTTCCGCCTCCTTTTCTCTTCCCCCCCCCTCTCCATCTCGGCGTCGACGCAGGAGCTCTGAAACATGAATTAGAGAAAGCAGGAGAGTCCAATTTACCGGGAGAAATCAGATTCACCTTCTCCTGCACTCATTTCTCCTTGCCGCTGCCTCTCACGTCCCACCTGTCTTTTCAGACCCTTAACTGGGATGTGTTTAAACTTTGTTACTCGTTGAAATTCTACATTTCAACCGTGAAAGAGAAGTGCGTCAATGTGTTATCAGAACAGAATTAGAATTTAAAAGCGGCAAACTGCCATGAACCCGTCATACGTGGACAGTGGGCCAAACAGAGTGTCGGTAAGTTTGAAGGATCTGGGGTATTTTTGCATCAAAAGGCCATAGTTGGCACATGGCGGTGTAGAAAATGGAGGGATGGTTGGATGGATGAATTGAGGGATGCAGAGACGGATGGATGGATGGATGGATGGATGGATGGATGGATGGATGGATGGAGGAATGAATGGAGGGAGGGTGTGTATGTGTGCGTGCGTGCGTGCGTGCGTGTGTGTGTGTGTGTGTGTGTGTGTGTGTGTGTGTGTGTGTGTGTGTGTGTGTGTGTGTGTGTGTGTGTGTGTGTGTGTGTGTGTGTGTGTGTGTGTGTGTGTGTGTGTGTGTGTGTGTGTGTGTGTGTGTGTGTGTGTTTTCCAAATATAACACACCACATTATAAGGTGCTACATCAAAGTGTGGGGTGAGGCACTACTTTTCTACAGGGGGAAGTAGAGTTCGTCGATGGCTGTTGACAGTATTAGCGAGGCCTATGGCTCAATATTATTTCACATATAAGATGCAGGGTCATCTTTTGAAGAAAATCAAGGCCTTTGGGTTCGCCTTATACACCGGAAAATACCGTATTTGTTTGACATCCATGCCCAAGAAGTATTTTTCATACACATAATTAATTTGCGCTGTACTACTATGTGAGCATTAGTTCGACTACAAGCATTCCAATTTAACGTCAGAACGGATATCCATTAAAAACCGAAGTCTGAAAAGAAAAAAGCCAAAAGTTTTTTTTCCAACACAGCAATCATTCAGTCAGGACAGAATCCTGAACAGCAGGCGTCATGATTGAGTCTTCGAGAAACTGTATCAGCAGAAGAAGAGCGGTGTCCATGTCAACCAGATTATTTTCTTGACTGGAGCCTAGTTGATTCCACTGAGGTCTAACGCTCAACACCTGAGGCCTCCCTAAGACCCGGGGCAGCCAAGAGGCAACACACACCCACCTGGCGTGTGTGTATACACACACACACACACACGCACACACACACACACACACACACGGGCACCACTGTGGTCTGACGCCACCCAGGTCGGATCACCGGGGCGGGGGTTAGGTGTTCGTGGGCCAGAAAGTGGTCGCACCAGAACAGACGTCTGCCTGGCTGCCGACAGGTCTGATCGATCAATAGGCCAACTCTTCCCTCCTCCATCCTGTTTCCCGCCGTCTCTCCCTTTTGCCTGACAACTGATTTTCTCTGTCTCGCCACTGGTTCTCCAGGTTCTCACTTTTCATCAGCCGGACTTTCCAATCAAGCTGTCTGCCTTAATGGTCTACCCAGACCCTTAACTTCTTTTACCTGTAAATTCGTCACTCATATCCTCTTATCCTCAAAACGCAGTCACTAGCGCTATAAAAATAATCACAACTTGTGTGGTTTGACTCTTTCCACACTGTAAACTCTGAAAATTGTGTCAACTGATACTTTTTTTTTATGTTTTCATTGAACATTATTTTATATGTCATCAGAAGGAGTGCAAAGTCAAAATATTTGTTCTTTGCTTTTATTTTTTTAACTTGAAATCAAAATATGTTTCCATGATTGGGCTCAGTCACAAGGGCATTGCGTGGAAAACGTTTTTCAAATTTGTAATTTTTTAAGACTCAGTGGCAGTGATGTCCATTTGAACGGTAAAGTGTATTCATTTTTTTTGTAACAATTCACCTGAGGAAAGCCTGACTGAATTAGTGAAATAATTTAATCGTTAGGCTATTTTTCGACTTCTAACTAAAACATTCAAGCTAAAATTAGCATTAGCATGCTAACAGGTTTGAGGCCATCCTCCAGGATGCTTAAATTGGGGATGAGTTGAGTTGAGATCCGTCATCTTTGTTATTTATGACCACCACAGAAGGCCTTCAAGGACAACCGACACCATTTTTTTGTTTCCTAACTGACATCAGAAAAAGGTTTTATAGCATCTAAAATACCCGAAACACGCAGGCAGATATTTTTAGTCAAATGCAAAACATCAATCAACTAAAACTACTTCAAAATGACCTCGGAGATGCCGAGTTTCAGAAGTTTCCGCCCCTTTATTCAGGATGTCACGCCAGGACGTCTTGCCTTGCTCTAGAATCGAAACAATGGCTTCAGATTCGGAGAAGATGCTTTCTTGTTACTCATCCAGTTATGAATATGATTCAAATAGTTCTTAAGAGGAAAGAATAAATGTTTGCAATCGATTAAAGAAGTCCTTCCGTATAATTTCGAGCTGTCAGGACTCCAATGTAGTGTCCCAGAAAATGGGCAAGATGGCGCCCAAGCTCCGTTGCAAAGGGGCTGATTTGTCTGCTGGGAATTTGTGTCAACTAGTATCAAATAGGAGTCTTGGTGCAACACACAACAATTCACCATCGCGTTATTTATGTGTTTTCCTTCTAATTTCCATCAACACGGATCAACACAAAGTTTTCAGACCAAACAAAGTACCCAAAATGCATTGTGTGTCGCTTTCTCGATCAGGGGCGTTCCAGACGTGACGTCACGTCAGGCATCGTCATCAACTCGAAAACAAGACTTCCTGAATATTCAGCATGAGTCTTAAAATGTAAAATATAGCTACATGCTGTGGAATCTTTGTAAAATACGCTCAGTAGAAGTCATTTGAAGTGATTTTACAAATTATGGACACAACTTGTCCGGAGGCGTCGTTTGTTCTTTAAGTTAAAGAGAATGTAAAATATTAAATCAGTTAAATTCATTGTTTATTTTCCCTACATTTTAATTCAGAAAGATGCTTTGCGAGTGCTTTGAGGTGAGGGCATGGTCAGAGAGCAAATTGTTCTTCTGGTTTTTGGACATGACCTCACCCATGAGTAGCGCTCATACGTCTAACCATTTCTCCACTTCTTCGTCTGATGGCCCCTGGGTAATAAAATATAATGATGTGAACTTCAACTCCATCTCAGAGCAAATTTTCCTTTGAAAAAAAAAATAAAGATCCGCTTGATCCAGTTGAACATTGTTACATTGGATGAGGAAAAAAGGATATCTTGGTGAAAATGTTCAGATGGCCTTTCATTTTTGTCTACTTTCGGGCAGTACGGGCTCCTTTTGAGTGAAATAAAAATTGATCTTTGAGCTCTTAGCACATTAGTGTTGAGCTTTGAAATTACATTTGCGGGACCTGGATGTGATCTGCGCAAACTCGTGATGCAGAGATTTCTTGTAATGTGAATAGAATAGCCTCAACATGTTTCAATTGGTGAGCGGTACTTACTATTTACAAAAAAAGAAAAAGAAAAAATTATATAAATGTGGCTGTCGAAAAAGATGTTAACTCCTAATGATGTAGACACAATGGTCTGAGCGTCCGTTTAGTTATTGTTACTTTTCATAATGTGTGTCGCCAGTCTCACTAAAGAGCTAGTTATTCTGTAGAGAATGGATTTACCAAGAAAATGCAGGCCTACCTATAGTTAATATACAGTAAATAACAACAAAATGACAAGCTACCTGTTAATCTGTCTGCTGGCTAAGTAGCGAGCAAACTAGCATAGCTAGCCTACTACATTCACTCATTTTCCAAACTGCTTCCTCCCTACGGCCACGAGGGGTGCTGGATAATATGACTGTGTAGCTAACTAGACTGCTAACTAGCCGGCTAACTAGCACAATGGTCTTGTTATACTAGTTAGCTGTGCTGTTTGTTTCCAGTCTTTTTCTCACTCCTATGCTTTAGCCTGAAGGAGTATTGGGGAAGGGGGGGGGCTTCTCTCCTTTGTGTGTTCATTAATTTTGGATGATGAGGATACTGGTTATCCTAATACAGGCTGGAGTCGATAGACTGTTTCTCCTGAGCTTTTAATAATAGAATATTCCCGGCACCGACGAGTTACAGACAAATGGCTACATATCACGAGTGCAAAGAAGCGAGGCATTCACATGTTATTTATCTGATCAAAAGGGCGGCAGCGGATTTTATGGCGTGGTATTAGGACTTTCATTTCTCCGAAAATGGTTCTTAGCTTGCATAAACTAGCGCATGCTAATGCCTAACTGGCTAGGCGGTGTGTTTTCAAGTACATATCTGTCTATCAAACAGATTTGCACTGTGGGCATGGTTTATAATGGCACGACTAAATATGGGTACTCTAAACACACATCAGGCACAAAACAGATAAAAGAGAGAGTCCATTTCCTAGCTTCTTGTTTGTCTTCCTCTTTTCTCAATTACTCCTCTTCATCATCGTCATCTTGGTGGTATGCCTCTTTATTTCAGTAAGAGCTTATTTTAAATGAATCAAGTCTCATGGCTGGCCTGTTTGGATCCAACTTCACAAGGGCTTCCTTGAAGACCCGCAAGTACCGTCCAACAGACACACACACATACACACACACACACAAACACACACACACACACACACACACACTTGAGTCTCTCCATTGTGTTTATGGGCAGCCTTGAAGTAGTAGAGAAGCTTCTTAGCAGTATGAAGGGAGTTCTAAGAGGTACACATACTCTCACAGAGACAAACGCACTCCCTAATGGCTTCGTATTATCAATCAGCAGCAACACACAAACTCATACACACAATGAAACACATTTCACTGATTTCTTTGAGGACAGCCTCCAAGGAGAAATAACCACCAAATATTCTCAAAAGGACGTTCGATGACAAAACCGAAGATTCTACTGGTATTTTAGGACCAGAATAACCATGTTGCTAACTAAAACAGCCAAACCGTCCAAGGGATGTAAACACTCTCAATGGGAGTCTTGTTGCATGTTGTAAACGTTTTCAGTATTAAAAACAGTCTGAGGCATTTAGGCTGACCGGTAGTCTCTTCACTGTGATGTGTGTGTTACAGGAACAGTTTCATAAGAGTGCTTCTTGTTTTGTTTTAAACTCTACTTCCATGTGATGTACCTTTTTAACTGACCTTAATACGGTACTACTTATAGCCAGAACAAGTCATACTTTGAAGGATCAACCTGCGAGATACTTTGAACTTACTAATGGGTCAATTTTTCCTTACTTTCTGAGGAAAAAAAACATACCCATGTGTAATATTTCAGTGCACAATTTTACTAATGAAATTTCACATGTAAACATTAATACTTTAATTATAAATTGTTGTTTTTTGTTTGTTTTTTTAGTCTTGCGCAATATGACCCTCAAGATGCATGGTGCACAGGAAAATACTTGTTTCTTAGATGAACACTCCTTGACCGTCACCTGCGAGATTTTTCAATCAAACCATGATTGACAATACGTACCACTGTGCACTTGTTTCACAATGGACTCAACGCCACCATGTCTTAACGCCATCACTAAAAAGAACAAAACGCTATTTGTTTCCTTCGGTGGCTCTGAAGCCCGGATTGGTGTCAGAATATTTAGCGCGTGCCTCTTGTTGTCCTGCGGACTTTAATGATACTGGCCTGCTGGGAGACACTAGGCCAGTGAAAGTAAATGAAGCCTCCCGCTCGCCTTGCTCTCAGCATGTTTGCATGCTTCCAACAAGTAACCTGCACTGGCACTGGACTGTTGTGACTTCCAATGTTGATCCGCTGTTGTCCACTTGTGACTTATGTATTTATAGAAGGAATTATATGCAGTATATTTTCTGGTGTATAGGGTGATACCGAAAAGCCTTAAAGGACAACCGACACATTTTTTTTGTTTCCTAATTGACATCAGAAAAACATTTTATATCATCTAAAATGCCCAAAACTGCTGATATTTTTACTCAAATGAAAAACACAAATAAAAATGAGTTAAAGTGTCCCAAAACTACTTCAAAATGACCTCGGAGATGCAGAGTTTCAGAAGGTCCCGCCCCCTTGTTCGTGACCTCTACAATCAAAGCAATGGCTTCATATTCGGAGAAGATGCTTTCTTGTTACTCATCCAGTTATGAATATGATTCAAATCAGAATCAGAATCATCTTTATTGCCAAGTATGTAGAACACACAAGGAATTTGTTTTCCGGTAGAACACGCTGCACTAGTATCGTTGTCAAAAAAACTGCTAAGTGGCACTATACAGTTCCATTTTGGCTACTGTTGAAAGAGTTCAAAGAGTTAATGGCTTGGGGGAAGAAGCTGTTTAAATGTCTGCTGGATTTGGTGCGCATGGATCGGTAGCGCCTGCCTGAGGGGAGTAGCTGGAAAAGGTGGTGGGCAGGGTGCGGAGGGTCCAGTAGGATTTTCCGCGCCCTAGTTTGGATTCTTGCAGTGTGCAAGTCCTCGAGAGTGGGTAGGGCGGAAATAGTTCTGAAGAGGAAAGCATAAATGTTTGCAATCGATTAAAGAAGTCCTTCCGTATCAATTTGAGCCATCAGGACTCCAATATAGCGTCCCAGAAAATGCACAGGATGACGCCCAAGCTCCATTGGAAATGGGCTGATGTGTCTGCTTGGAATTTGTGTCAACTAGTATCAAAGAGTAGTCTTGGTGCAACACACAACGATTCACCATCGCGTGATTTATGTGTTTTCCTTCTAATTTCGCCATCAACACAGATCAACACGAAGTTTTCAGACCAAACAAAGTACCCAAAATGCATTGTGTGTCGTTTTCTCGTTCAGGGGCGTTCCAGATGTGACGTCACGTCAGGAATCGTCGCCAACTCAAAAACAAGACTTCCTGAATATTCAGCGCGAGTCTTAAAATGTAAAGCTATGTGCAGTGGAATCTTTGTAAATTTCGCTCAGTTGAAGTGATTTTACAAATTACGGACACAATTTGTCCGGAGGCCTCGGTTGTCCTTTAAGTTTACAAAACTGTTTCTATTTTTTTAACTTATATTTATTTGTGCTGTGCCAATGTATGACACACTGTAGTACATGTATAATATACGTTCTTGGTGAATGGTTGTCGCCGTCAAAGACAGATATACTGAATCAACCTGATATAATGATGGAAAAATGATTGACGAACTGACGTGCGCACCTCTGAAGACATCTCAGCATTTTCCTAGCATGTTGGAGGTGGTTTTTACTTCCTTTTTTTACAATACAAACCATGATGTAATATATGTTCTATTGCACTGTATATAATTCTGCTAGCATCCATTTATGTTTATACAAAACCATGAAATGTGAAAAATGTGAACAACATACCTATTTCATAACATCTGAAATAGGTACCTGAACTCCCAAAAGGTGTGCATGTTTGTTTGGACATTGAGACAATTTCCAAATGTCTGTTTTTCCCATGGTGAGCTTCTGTGGAGAAGGTAAAAAAAATGGTGACAGATAGCGTTGCAGCACAGAACGGTGAACATGCACGACCAGATTGCTCTTCATTAAGCGATTTGACCCTCCGATATTAGATTTCCGCAGATTCTATTGCATTTCGCATCTTTTTTATCATTATTGAGATGACGAGGGATCAAATCGATTCCGTGTCAAATTAATGTGAGGAACACCAGACTGCCTGGCTTTTCTCTTTGTGTGCTGAGGATTTTCTGTTCGTGTGTATAACTGTGTGTTTTAGGCGTGTGCGTTTGTGACTGCAGTATGGTGGATTTGTCTCCATTGAACTGTTGCCGTAATATGAACTAAGGTGAACTTGGTCAAACGTTCCAAAGTGACAATATGCTTGAAATATTATCTGGTGGAGATTATCCATACTGCATTATGCAGCGCTCAAGTAGGCAGCCGTTTGCAAGGGCTTTCACGAGTTTTGCTGTTTTGGTTGTTTTTGTGTTTTCTTTTGTCACTTTGAGTTGTTTGTCCTGTGCGCTTCGATGACAGTCAAACCTGGTACGTGTATCATTCAGATAGTCGGTCTTTTCTTTGAATCCAACACGAATGCTTTTCTTGGCCCCGTGATTAAATTCTTGATTTGATATGAATTGCGATTCACTACAATTTTCCGATTATGAACTCCATTGTAGAGAAGGCCATATATTCGTAAATTCGTAACGCTTCATCTTGAAAGTTTAAACAACGTTTTTCACGGACAACCATGAAACAATCGGCATTGATGTTGACATTTTGTAGCTTATTATTTGTTATTCATGTCCTTATATGCCACATATCACCCAAGTTGATGTTATATTGCTAATTCACGGAGCTTCATATATGCTTCATATGTCGTGTCCATCACCAGTTTCGTCATCCACGGCTCAAATTGATAGGGAAGGACTTCGTTAATCGATCGCAAACACTTATGCTTTCCTCTTCAGAACTATTTGAATCATATTCATAACTGGATGGGTAACAAGAAAGGATCTTTTCCGAATCTGAACTCTCTGAAGCCATTGTTTTGATTCTGGAGCATGGCAGTTTGTGAAGGAGTTTCCTGACGAGACGTCACGAACTGGGGGCGGGACTTTCTGAATCTTTCCAGTTTTGAGCTTATTAGTGGTAGTTTTGGGCAACTTTAAGTCATTTTTATTGGTGTTTTGCGTTTGACTAAAAATATCAGCCTGCGTGTTTTGTGTATTTTAGATGCGATAAAACGTTATTCTGATCTCAGTTAAAAAACAAAAAAGTGACGTCAGTTGCCCTTTAAGTCAACCACTGAATGGGGAAGTCGAAAACACAGACGCTCTGACAGTCATAAAATAAATTCACACCAACTGTAGTAGGACGACATATATCATTGGGTCTTCAGTAAGCCATTACTAAAACTTCTGGCACGTACATTCAGTAATTCCATGCCACCATTACTTTGTGTTATGTATCGCGTGCTCCTGGAGCGTCAACTGGGAGGAGGGACTTCCTTCCCGCCCACATACTCTACGCAGCCAATTGTAAACGAGGTCGGCGCCTCCCATCAGAGCATCAACTGGTAAAAGGGATTTCCTTCCCGCCCACATTCTCTACACAGCCAATCGTAAGCGAGCTCCGCGAATCGGGGCCTGAACTCGTTGGCAACAATTCATCATAGCCGGGCGCTGATTGGTCAGCCTTGGTGTCCGTCACGTAAACATCCAGCCTTGAAACGTCTTGTTTGTGTGCGTGTGCGTAAAGCACAGTACACAGCCAATTTCAAGCGAGCTCCGCCGGAAAAAGGCACTCGCCACAAAATCAAATTCACAGCATCGGTCAAAACATTTTCTGACACACAGTGCCCACAAAAATGTTCGCATGTTTTTCATAACTCGAATGTTTGTAAACTGGGGAACGTCTGTACAGTGATACCTCGGTTTACGAACCACTTGGCTTACGAACTTTCCGGTTTACGAACGTTAAATTTATGAAATTTTTACCTTGGCATACGAACTATTTTTCGGGATACACACGAAGCGCTACAATGAGTGATGTGTCGTTTGCGAACGAGCCCGTTCTCCTAACAACAAAATGGCAGCCGTCTGTTTTTGTCCTCTCTTCCCTGCCCTCAGTCTTCAGTTTAAGCCATGTGATTGGTCAATAACGCAGCAGTGAGGGGGTGGGGGTTACAGACAGAGACAGTGAGGCCTTTCTCCAAAAAAGAATATGGCAGCCGACTTTTTTTTGTCCTCTATTCCCCACCCCCAGTGTTTGGTTAAAGCCACGTTATTGGTCAAGAACGCAGCAATGAGTGGGGGGTTAAACATTAAAGAGACAGTCAGACAACAGAGAGAATGAGAAAATGGATAGAAAACAATGACATTTGGACTTGTTTCAACTTTGATAGTTCAAAGGCAGAGTGTAGACTGCAAGGTTAAAATATCCCATCAATCAAGATCCACAAATAACCTGCACAAGCCATCTGTACACTCGATGCAAAAAGCTATCAACCCAGCTAAACAGAACACAATTGATGAGGAACAAGGTAAAATTATGGCAGAGAAAGCACTTACAAGGGATCATTCCTCAAGATGGTGAAAGAAGGATATGTTCCTCATCAAGTGTTAAATGCTGATGAAATCGGCCACTCCATTCCATCAACGACCGTCACAAAGGTAAATAAAACGACTTTATTATACTGTACAGTTTATTTCTTTAATTATAATACAATAGCACAGTTATTATACATAAAATAAGGTCTATTTTGTGTAGTTTTAAGGGTTACAAAATTAGAAAGTAGAACATGATTTTCTATGGAGACCTGGGAATGTATATTCTCGTTTTAATGGTTTCCTATGAGAAATTCATTTTTGGGATACACATTTTTCGCCTGACACACTCTGGCACACTGTACATGAATTCATTGTTTCAATTTCAAATAAAGACCAATCCTGTCAATCATGCTCAGATGCATTTGACTTTCCGTTTTAACACATGACCACTGTGACTTTCTTAAACTACATTTTTTCGTCAATAAGATTAATATTTTGGAATTGAGGAAATACAGTAAAGTCTCGTTATATCGATATCGGTTATATCGATAGTACTGCTTATTA